>NC_090653.1:114648053-114733053 GCF_040937935.1 Hyperolius riggenbachi | reverse complement strand
GCAAGAATGACCAGTCTGCATTGAGTTTGTGTTAGAAATAGAACTATGTAAAGTGTTGCATTGCATTAGTGTTCAGACGCCATGGTTGCTGAAGGAAAACTTGCTGTTGTATAGTATAATTTGCTTTATTGCTACACACTGTTACAAAATGGTGACTATGTGAAGGCACAACAGAGCATCCAAGTAGATTTTTTTCATTGAATTTATAGTATTACCACTCATGAAAAACATTTGTCATTGTTCTAATGCATGTTTGTTTTTCTATTTTGATTCATGTGGACATTGATCTGATCTCATACAGCCCAGCAAAATCTTTGCTCTTTTGTCGCAATTTGTTCTTCTTGCATTGATTTTCTGCAACTACCTTAGCTCAAGCTTTGAGCTTACAGATTTTCTTCCTTGGATTCTGATTCATAGGGCTTGATTCACAAAGCGGTGCTAACCCAGTTAGCACACCTAAAAGACTTTAGGCGTGATAACCATTGCACCATGCTGGTGAAAAGCCAGTTTAGGCGTGATAAATTTAGGCGTGATAAGTTTAGAGAAGTTTAGATCACTTGCTAAGTCCCGCACGCAAAGCAGTGCCATTAAACTCTATGCGAAGTGCACCAGACTTTGCTAGCGCAAAATTTTTGATCAGCTGTGCACTGCGGTGCTAACCCAGTTGGTGTTAAAGTTATCACACCTAAACTTATCACGCCTAAACTGAGTTTAGGCGTGATAAAGGGCTTTTCACCAGTGTGCTAACTGTTAGCACCGCTTTGTGAATAAAGCCCATAAACTGCTAGTCCAAGGAAAAGACCAAGAGATTGTTAGCAGATAGAGAATACGGTTTCTGAAAGTAAGATTACATCTCCATCTCCAATGGCTGAAATGGACATTACAATTAATTCATTTCTTCTTGAGTGGGGTTCTTTATACTTAGAGATGGCCAATCACATGCAAATAGTGCTGAGTTGATGTTAATTTTATGACATCAACTCAGAAAGTTCCCATGCAATTTCTGTATGTTACAAAGTGAACAGGGAGTGAACAGTGATTCATACTACAAAGAGCCCATGCATTACAGAGTATTAGGGATGGCTGAACATTGTGATTTTGTGTCCACCAACGTGTCCGGGAATTTTACACTGAAAATTTGTGAAACAATCGTTCAAGGTGAGCCCCATTGACTTTAATGGCATGAGAACTTCTAAAACCTTCAGAGGATCTCTACAGCCACAATTTCTTTGAAAAACAATGTGTACAAAGTGTCCAAAGTGTCAATGGCAAAATAGTCACCCATAAAATAAATATTTTATGCAAACGCTTTTTTAAATATTTTTCTTAAGAAATGTCAACATTAGCGGTTAATAGCAAAGCCTCCATACATGCTAGAATCACCAAATGTGCAGAATATATAAAGGAAAACAGTGGGAACAAAGGGAATTTCAAAAAAAGACTGTCGTTTTTGAGAAAATCACATTTTAAAGTTACAATAAGGAAAAGGTTTTTTGTTTTTTTTCTTAAAGAAAATGCAGCTTATAGATAATGTATTAACCTATCAATAGTTTACATTTCCTTAAATCAAAAGAAAGAGCAGTGAATTTCATGCTGGGGTTTCCAGGTGGTCAGTATGCAGTGTATAATGACCATGTGGAAACCCAGTGAAACTTGCCACGCTTTTGCCAGGGATTGCTGTGCAGCCATAATATTGCTATAGAAGTATCCCTGACAACTATACCTATGTTTTGGACAATAAAAAGTTACATTAAAAAAAATGACATGAGGGTCCCTCTCCCAAACCTCCAAGCCTCTCTAACCCCTTGTCACCCATGCAGATTTGGATCGCCACAATGCGGAGCTCAGACCACATGAGGCTCCGCACCCTGAGCTATACCAGTCTGCATGGTCCACAGTAATGGGGGGGGGGGTTCTGTACAAGAGGTGCAGCCAAGCCTCCCCCTCTCCCCTGGAGCCCTTGTCCAATCCATGGACAAGGGGCTCCTCCCCACTTCCAGTGTCCAGGAGGTGGTGGGGCTGTTGACGTCCTGTGTGTCCGCTATCTTAGGTCTCTTTTACCCCTTGAACCTCATGATTGGAAATCAGAATCAACTTAGGAGAAAAAGTGAATTGCATATGGGCCATAATATCTTTACAAAAGTCTAGATTAAATGTTCAGGGCTGAGTAAAAATATTGATATTACCTCCTCTGTATTAATATGATTAACTTTGTGAAATATTACTCCAATTCTAGTACATAGTATGTTTGAATGTGCTACACAAGGCTCACTATTATAAAAAAAAATGTACCCAGTAACAAATAGGAACAAATAGGAATTATGAAGGAAAGAGAAAAAATAAAAAGACAAATACATCTTAATCTATTTTTCACAAAACAAATATTACCTTTGCAATCTTAAAAACCACAAAATATGATTTATTTACAATTAGGCTATATAGGATTCTGCAAATGATAATGGCTATACTCAATGGTGTAATCTTGCCCTTGATCTTTATCTAACAACAGTTAGTTTTCCAAGAGAAAAATAAATGTAATCAAAAGATATACAGATTTGATAATATTTTGACTTTTTGAATTTTACGTTACTTTTTTTCCCACATAAGGATAAGAACATAATAAAAGGCAACGTTTATAAATACAATTTGCATTCTACAAGGCAATATACAACCAATAATTCATCAAGGAAAATATTTGTTTGTGTAACTATATTTTATTGTTTAAAAATGTAATTCAATCTATAATTCTGCTTTAAGGTTTACAATAGCAATATTTGAGACATCCTTAATTATGATGCTCCCGTGGTGAGAGATAGAAGGTTAAGGTTTTCTAAATGACTACTGTAATCAAATGCACCACATGTATTCAACAATATAAAATAATTTAGTTCACAAGTATATTGAGCAAGCCATCATTTTTCCAAGGTGAGACAATAAAATGCACATAAAATAAAATTGTGATATATATTTTTTTTAATACACACAGGAAGTCCATTGAAATCATTTTGTGGCCTCCAAAACAGGCATTTTCTTTTTGCATATTTACTCTTCAAAAAGTGAAATTCAAATAACAATGACTATAATACAAAATATCTTAGCTGAATACTTCCAAGGTGACTTTAGGGGAAAAAAAAATAATTACAATTTGTGCATATTCATTTTTTTTTTGTTTTTACTTTACATTACAAGTGAACTTTGTAATGTCCTGATAGGGTTCAGTTGTAAAATTGAAGTCTAGCCATGACTAAGATTATTCAATACATTATCACATTATAATGATTGTGCAGTGTAATCAAAAAATAATAAGAAGAATAATTTGGGTGTGACTATCCATTGTATACACATGACCTCAGACATCTGCAGCAAAATCAATTAACCCTTTGCACACTCCAGTTGCATGCAAATGTTTTCATGCAAATCAATCATCCAGGAACCAATGTTATCCCTTACAGGTAAGTGAACAGCCAGGGTGTTGGTTAAAAAAAAAGTATTAATTCTCTTGCATAGTCACATACACCACACAGAGGTTTCATATGTGTCCTATCTACGGCCCTGCAACATGCAATGTGAAAACATGCAAGCATTAATTGGATCAAACCCATCTAAAGGGTGTGCATGGTTGGGTATGTGTATGTGCCGGTGTGTGTATGGTGCTCATGGATGTATTTTGCTGGCTCCCTTGTAGAAGTACCGTATATACTCGCATATAAGCCGACCCGCATATAAGCCGACCCCCCAACTTTTCCCTGAAAAACCAGGGGAAAATGATTGACCCCCATATAAGCCGGGGGTAGGAAATGCTGGCCGCCTTATTCCCCGAGTGTGTCTTAGTATAGCTAGTAAAGTGTCCAGTATGGGTAGGTAGTGCCCCAGTATAGCTAGCATAGTGCCCAGTATAGCTAGTATAGTGCTCAGTATAGCTAGTATAGTGCTCAGTATAGCTAGTAAAGTGCCCCAGTTTAGCTAGTATACTGCCCAGTACAGCTAGTATAGTGCTCAGTATAGCTAGTAAAGTGCCCCAGTTTAGCTAGTATAGTGCTCAGTATAGTGCTCAGTATAGCTAGTATAGTGCTCAGTATAGCTAGTAAAGTGCCCCAGTTTAGCTAGTATAGTGCTCAGTATAGTGCTCAGTATAGCTAGTATAGTGCTCAGTATAGCTAGTATAGTGCCCCAGTTTAGCTAGTATAGTGCTCAGTATAGCTAGTATAGTGCTCAGTATAGCTAGTATAGTGCTCAGTATAGCTAGTAAAGTGCCCCGTATAGCTAGTATAGTGCTCAGTATAGCTAGTATAGTGCCCCAGTATAGCTAGTATAGTGCTCAGTATAGCTAGTATAGTGCTCAGTATAGCTAGTATAGTGCTCAGTATAGCTAGTATAGTGCCCCAGTTTAGCTAGTATAGTGCTCAGTATAGCTAGTATAGTGCCCCAGTTTAGCTAGTATAGTGCTCAGTATAGCTAGTATAGTGCCCCAGTTTAGCTAGTATAGTGCCCCAGTTTAGCTAGTATAGTGCCCCAGTTTAGCGCTCAGTATAGCTAGTATAGCGCCCCAGTTTAGCTAGTATAGCGCTCAGTAAAGCTAGTTACGTGCCCCAGTTTAGCCAGTACAGTCCCCGCTCCCCATGGCCGCCGCCACTATTACCTGGCTGCATCTTCTATTTCAATCTCCGTTCTTGTAAACATTCAGAGCAGCGCGCCCGGCGCTGCTACTGTGACGAGCGGCGAGCCAGGAAAGAGCGGTTCCCATAGTAACAGGACGCTCTTTCCTGCCTCGTCACAGTAGCAGCGCCGGGCGCGCTGCTCTGAATGTTTACAAGAACGGAGATTGAAATAGAAGATGCAGCCAGGTAATAGCGGCGGCGGCGGCCATGGGGGGAGCGGGGGACCCGCGGACAAGCGGAGGGGGGGACCCGCGGACCACCATGACTCGCATACAAGCCGAACCCCCAACTTTTGGCCCTCTTTTTGGGGGTCAAAAATTCGGCTTGTATGCGAGTATATACGGTAGTTGTATGCACTATACAGTATGTCCTAAGAATAGGAGGATATGTACTCCTAATCTTTAGATACAATAAATGCTGGCATGTTTGTACTATGCATGTTACAGCGCCAGAGTCAGGAGGACACATATGAATTCTGGGGAATCTCTGTGCAGTGTATGTGACTACACAAGAGAATGTATTCCTTTGTAATTATCTTTTCAACTTAGCTGTAGGGATAGCATTGGTTCCTGGATAGGGATGCTCACTTGGATTCAGATTCTGCACAAATAGAATTAAGAAATTTGAAAATGGAAATTGGAATTCAACGGAAATCTGATTTAACGCAATTCAGTAATTTTAGCCCAATCACAGAACTCAGAAGCATTGGACCAAATGATGCAATTTTTCTTTTTAAGACCAATCACAAACAAGTTTTACGATTTCTGTTTTTGTCGCATTTTTTTTCCATGTTTTTGCATTCGCTGATGCAAAAAAGGCTAATAAGATACTCCTTGAAAATTAGGAATCGGATAAAAGTTAAATTGGAAGTCAGAAAATCGGAAATCGGAAAAACAGAAATTTGGAAATCGAAATTCCGACGGAATCAGAAATGGCATTTTCTACTATCTCTATTCCAGGATATTTGACTTGAGTGAAAGAATTTGCATGTAAATGTGTAAAGGGTTAACTTATTTTGCTGCATTTGTGGCTATATTGGGATGCGAACTTTGAAAACTAGAAACATTTATGCTGCCCACAAAAGTGATGGAAAAGATGTTTCAAGGGGTCTAACACCTGGAGGGGGGCATGGATGAGTGGGATAGACGCCAAATGTCCCGGGGAAAAAAATCTGAATTTGACGCAAAGCAGCGTTTTAAGGGCAGAAATCACATTGAATGCTAAATTGCAGGCATAAAGTGCTTTAAAACATATTGCATGTGTATACTTCAAGCAGGGAGTGTAATTAGAGTACTCCTTCACACTGACACACCAAACTCATTGTGTAACGCACCGCAAACAGCTGTTTGCGTAGTGACCGCCGTGCTGGACTGGTGCGCACCATGGCGAGAGTGCAGGCCGTGGCGGTGTTCAAGCCCATATGGTCGCCAGGCTGTGGTAGCTCAATAGAACAACAGTGACTTTCCAGTTGATCAAATTTGCTCTGTCCACAATGAAGCAACTGCCTTATCTTCTTGTATGTAGGTAGGCTTAGGTAGGTGCCCCAGTAGTTAGCTAGGCATAGGTAGGAGCCCCAGTAGTTAGGTAGGCATAGGTAGGAATATGCTTGGAAAAAACAAAGAGAAATCAAGAGCCCAATATGGTGTAGTATTGTTAAGTTGGTTGTGGTTAAAAGCAAAATATTTAAATATACTCACAAACATGGGTTACCCATAGGCAACCACTTCAAGTGCAGGTGGGGAGTATTAGAACCTGACCCCACTCAGGTTTTTAAGATGTCGCTCTCTGTAGATAGGAAATGGGGTAGCACCCCTCCAAAAAGGGTGGACTCAAGATTTCAGCAAGGCTTGGTGTACAGAGGCGCCAGAGTAGAATAAAAACATTTAAAAACCATCTAAAAGAGGGGGGGATGTTCAGGTGGACTTACCTCCCTCAAAAATATAAAACTCATTTGAGTCACAATATATCAATACCATTTTTTTTTATTGAACTCCACTTAGTGCAACGCGTTTTGCAGGTGTGGTCCTGCTTCATCAGGCAAACAGGAGTATAACTCAATGGGTCTAAATGCAGAAGTGAGCGCCTCTCAAGAGTTATACTCCTGTTTGCCTGATGAAGTAGGACCACACCTGCGAAACGCGTTGCACTAAGTGGAGTTCAATAAAAAAAAATTGTATTGATATATTGTGACTCAATTGAGTTTTATATTTTTGAGGGAGGTAAGTCCACCTGAACATCCCCCTCTTTTAGACTGTTTTTAAATATTTTTATTCTACTCTGGCGCCTCTGTACACCAAGCCTTGCTGAAAGGCATAGGTAGGAGTCCCAGTATAGGTAGGTAGGCATAGATAGGTGTCCCAGTATAGGTAGATAGGCATAGGAAGGTGCCCCAGTAGTTAGCTAGGCATAGGTAGGAGTCCCAGTATAGGTAAGTAGGCATAGGTAGGTGCCCCAGTAGTTAGCTAGGCATAGGTAGGTGCCCCAGTAGTTAGCTAGGCATAGGTAGGAGTCCCAGTATAGGTAGATAGTCATAGGTAGGTGCCCCAGTAGTTAGCTAGGAGTCCCAGTATAGGTAGGCAGGCATGGGTAGGTGTCCCAGTATAGATAGTTAGGCAGGGCCTGGCTGGCACAGTAATAGCAATTACCAAGGTCCAGCTGCAACAGATAGGGCTGTATAATGCAGTGTCAGTGGGCAACACAAAAAAAACCACATCAGGAGTACATTAGCTCTCAAAAGAGCTGTTGAGGGGTGCTATTTTAGCAATAACAATCAGCCAGAAGCAAGCTAACAAGTCTACAAGAGCCTAACTAATCTTTCCCTATGAGAGTCTGCAAGCAGCTGTCCGTGTACTAATTACTGCAGGCACACGCGTGAGTGTGAGGGCCCATTTCCACTTGTGTGGTGTGAATCGGCGCGGAAAAAATTTGCATGCGGATGCCAATTCAGCATGCGGTTGTATGCGAATTTTCATATGAATGACGCTGTATACAAATTTAACCATGGCAGGGCCTGTGTGCTTTGACAATGATTCCATGCGAATTCGCATGAAAATTTGCATACACCTGCATACCGGTATGCAAATTCTGATGGCTCTGCCATGCAAATTTTTCACGCAGACAAAACCGCTCAGAAATCCTGACAAGTGGAAACAGTCCCATCCACTTGTATTGGCTATGCAAATTTGCATGCGGCAAAGGCCAGCGCCTTTTATAAGGGGGGAGTGGCTCCAGGAGAGAGTGTAGCCTAAATGGCTACAATGTGCCTGCTGACTGTGATGTAGAGGGTCAAAGTTGACCCTAATCGCACACTATGGGGTGAACTGAACTTCTGCATAAGTTCGCCTTCACTGGCGAACGAGAACCACCGAAAGTTCGCCTGGATCCGTTCGGGCCATCTCTACTTGGAATACAGCATGGGGATATGGGGAGGTATTTGTGGATGATTCTGTACAGATCAGTATGAAGTGGTTGGAGGTTTTTTTTGGCTACGTGGACTGTGTGTCCAGGTGGTGGAGTCCCCCAAAAATGAACACCCTCAAAGGTGAGAAGGTAGATTTTGAGAAGGAGTCAGTCTGATCTGTAAGGTGAGGCTAAGGCAGGGTATATTGTACACTAATGGGCAGGGAGACTCAAAGGATTCAACTTGATGGATGGAATTTTTTTCAACCTGGTAAACACAGCAGCTTCTGCTGTAATAAGATGTCATAAGCCATTAGTAGAGCTGTCAGAACAGCAGTGCGTATTCTTTGCAAATAGCTCTAGCTTTATGTAACCTTTTTTTACAAATGGTTTATTTGTGTACATCTATAATTACAGCCGGCAGCAGCAGTAGTCATTTTTATATGGCTAACTGTTAATAGTCACCTACTGAGTGAGAAACCCTTCACCTTGTGAATGTGACATCATGCCTCGAAGTGTTTACATGTGTGGTCATATGGCTTAGCCACTGATAGATCACAGTGCTGTATAAAGAAAAAAAAGTTTTTGCTTCTAACAGCATGCTAGCCACGATCGCAGGCTAGCAAGCTATTTATGGAGCGGAGCTCCATAACTACAGCGGGGATATGCGCACAATCCCCGCTAATCTCCTCCCCAGGACTTGACACCAATCAGCATTAGGCGGACCTGGGGGAGCCACCCTACGATCTAAGTAAGGCAGTAATAAGGTGGTTAAAATCATATACGATTTGACACGATGTGAAATGGCATGTAATGCTTTGCTCTGGCAATGCACTACTAATACTTTCTCCAGACATCATTCACTGTTGTGATCAGGGGTGTCCTTTACAGCAGCATAATGGACAAGCATTTAAATGTATGCTGTAAACGAAACCTTGCTCACATATGGGTCAACTTCAGTTAGTACTGTTGTGGTACAGCGGTTAAGGTACTTGCCCACCACACAGTGAGACCTGGGTTCAATTCTCAGCTATGGTATGTAAACTGGCTTTTGAAATAATATAATTCTCTGGCAGATGAGACCCTAGGGAATAGGTAGAAGGGAGAAGGGAGTCCTAAAATAGGGGTCTGTGTGAAACCTAGATGTTAGCCTGGGACATTTGATGTGTATTTCACTCAATCATGTCTGCCTCCAGGTATTAGAGCCTTTGAAACATGTTTTCTATCATTTTTCTAGGCGTTAGAATTTTTTCTATTTTTCAAAGTTCGCCTCCCCATTGAAGTCTATTGCGGTTCACGAACTTTTTTTGAGAACCGAGCCTTTCGCGGAGGTTTGCGAACAGGGTTCGCGAACCAAAAATCGGAGGTTCACGACATCTCTAGTTAGCTCTCACAGATTGTAATAATTTTGGAAAGTTGGCAGAATAAATCTTATTGGTTGAGGGAGGGATAGTTATGCCTAGATAATCAATTCCTGTTTTCACCCAAGGAAATGTGAAATCCTTTGAGATCTGTTTTTTTGTGGAGTCAGTTATATGGATTCCCATTAGAGTTGATTTATGCTCATTTACTTTATATAAGGAAACTTTTGAAAAGTCTGATAGTGCTGTACATACCGCTGATAATGAGTTTATTGGGTTTGATATCGTGATTAACACATCTGCAAAGAGGTTAATTTTTGCAGAATGTTTGTTATGTCCAATTCCCTTGATATGGAGCTTAGAGCGTATATATTCTGCCAATGTTTCCATTATCAGGACAAATATTAGGGGTGATAGAGGGCACCCTTGTCGGGTTCCGTTAGAAATCTTAAATGTTTTAGAAACTCGAGACATTAACACAAGCAGTGAGTGTTTTATATAAAAGCCAAGACCGCTTGAGCAAAGTGGCTTCTTATTCCAAATTTGTGGAGAACTGCCTCTAAGAACCCCCCAATGGACCCTGCCAAAGGCATTCTCCGTGTCAAGAGCCAGAAGCAGAGAAGGCCTTTGAGAGGCCTCCATTATATGAAGTAGATTGAGGACTCTGCGTGTGCCGTCTGCTGCTTGTCTGTTTTTGGTGAACCCCACCTAGTCTAAGGAAATGAGATCGGGTAGAATATCGAATAATCTGTTCGATAAGATTTTTGAATATAGTTTGAGATCACAATTTAATAGTGATATTGGAAGATAATCGGAGGGACTCATGGTGTCTTTTCCCAGTTTAGGTAAGACTGTGATTACAGCTTTTGTGAGTTCTTGGGGGATGTTTCCTGGGGACATAAATGAGTTAAATATTTCAGTTAATTTGGGAGCTAACGCTGGTGCGAAGGTCTTGTAGTATTCATTACTGAACCCATCTGGCCCTGGGGCTTAAGTTTCAATTTTTGGATTGTATTAAGTACTTCCGATATCATAATGGGTTTATTTAAGGAGCCAATTTGTTCCTCTGTAATGCTTGGTAGTTTAATTTTGGTGAGGAATGAGCATATTAGTGCTGAGGTAGGATGAAATGTGTTCGGATCTTGTTCTAGATTGTACAAAGCGCCATAGAAATCACTGAAGGCATCAGCAATATGCTGAGGATTAGTTAGTAATGTTTTTTGGAGGGGGTGAGTCAATTTTAAAATTTTAGATTTGGCTTGTTTAGTTTGTATGATTTTTGCTAGCAGGGGGCTTGCTTTATTGCTTTGATAATGTGAGAGGTTGAGTTTAGAAATACAATATTCATATTCTGAGGTTAGTGCCAGTCTGAGCTTATGTCGTAGATCAAATAACGTTTTTTAGTTAGGAAGGGTCGCCGATGTTTTGTGTATAGTTTCTGTCAGGCGGATTTTAGATAGAAGATCGTCTATTTCAGCAGTTTTCCCCTTTTTAGCTTGGGCCCCTAATTTTATGAGACGACCCCTCAACACAGCCTTGTGAGCTAACCATACCGTAGTTTCTGAGACTTCCTTTGAGGCGTTGAGTTTAAAAAATTCTTCTATTAAAGAGAACCCGAGGTGTGTTTAAAGAATGTTATCTGCATACAGAGGATGGATCTGCCTATACAGCCCAGCCTCTGTTGCTATCCCAAACCCCACTAAGGTCCCCCTGTACTCTGCAATCCCTCATAAATCACAGCCGTGCTGTGAGGCTGTGTTTACATCTGTAGTGTCAGTCTCAGCTGCTCCCCCACCTCCTGCATAGCTCCGGAACCTGCCCCCGTCCCTTTCCTCCAATCAGCAGGGAGGGAAGGGATGCAGGCGGGGACTGGAGTTCTGCAGGAGGCGGGGAGAGTAGCAGACTGACACTATAGAGATAAACACAGCCAGCTCTGACAAGCTGCTTGTCAGCAGCGTGGCTGTGATTTATGAGGGATTGCAGAGTGCAGGGGGACCTTAGGGGGGTTTGGGATAGCAACAGAGGCTGGGCTGTATAGGCAGATCCAGCCTTTGTATGAAGATAATATTCTTCAAACCCACCTCGGGTTCTCTTTAAGGTTTTAAGGAGTTGTTGGTTTTTCCCAGATAACAACAATGATTAATTAAACGACATAGGGGTCTATTATTCATATTAAGAGAATTTTTAACTGAAAGGCTGATGGGAGCATGGTCTGACCAAGTGATTGAGTGGATTTGGGAATTTATGCTTTGAAGTGTGTGTCTACCAGAAGTCTATTCGAGTATATGTACCATGTACCAGGGAGAAATATGTAAAGTCCTTTTCCGCACCATGAGTCGCTCTCCAAGGATCGTAAAAATCTAGTTTAGCTAACAGTTTAGAGAATTGTTTAGAGTGTTTTGCCTTGGGATTGGAGGAGTCCAAGTGGCTATCGTTTATAAGGTTGAAATCCCCTCCAATTATTATTTTAGTGGAAGGTGCGTTTCTGGCTTTGGTTAATAGCTTCCTTAGGAATTTAAGTTGTCCCCCGTTTGGGGCATATATATTCAGTAATGTATAATTATTATCATCATCAATCTTACAGTTGATTAGTATATAGTGACCATTTGAGTCTTTTTCTATTGTATGAATCGTGACATCTAAGTCTTTATGAAAGGCAATTAGAACACCTCTTTTTTTTTTCTCAAAGTTATTAAAGGGACTCCGAGCTCAAAAAAAAAAAGAAAGTTGTACTCACCATGGGCTTTCTCCAGCCCAGTGCTGGTCGGGAGGTCCCACGCCGGCGTCCTGGCTCCTCTCCTTCTCCCCGCTCCGGAATGGCTGGCAGGCCGCAGCCCGGGCGACACTCTCCCGAGTGTCGGGCTTCTTCTTCCGCATATGACGCGGATTACGTCACACGCCGGCCGCTTCGCGTCATCATGGCGGCCGGCGTGAAAGTACTGCGCATGCGCGAACAAAGCGCGCATGCGCAGTACTTTCACGCCGGCCGCCATGATGACGCGAGGCGGCCGGCGTGTGACGTAATCCGCGTCATATGCGGAAGAAGAAGCCCGACACTCGGGAGAGTGTCGCCCGGGCTGCGGCCTGCCAGCCATTCCGGAGCGGGGAGAAGGAGAGGAGCCAGGACGCCGGCGTGGGACCTCCCGACCAGCACTGGGCTGGAGAAAGCCCATGGTGAGTACAACTTTCTTTTTTTTTTTGAGCTCGGAGTCCCTTTAAGTATGACCTTAGGATAGAAAGGATGATGGCATTTGGGTACATGTCCTTCTTTAAAGTGGGTTTCTTGCGCGAATAGGATATCCGCTTTCAAGCGTAGGGCTTCCTTCCACGTCGCATGTCTTTTGACTGGAATGTTCAGTCCCTTCACATTTATGGAGGTGAGATTAAGCATTGTATTCCCAGGGAATGAGTAAAATAGTAGACTTTGAATGTCCCTTTAATTGGAGTGGTCTCAGGATCTTGCTATCAAAGGAAGGGGAAGGAAAGACGAAGTGCCCAGTGCTTTTACATAGGTAAATCTTTAACCTTGGTGAGGCTGAATTGTAAGCTTTGGTAAAGAAAACAACTGTCCAAACTCTAACTAAAATCTGGAACAAGAACAATATACATTTCTCAAAGTTGCTCTTTTTACCACTGGTGGGGGGAAAGCTGAGGCCTCTTGGGGTGGGCCCCAGGATTAACGCCAGTGAGAACAAATCAAAGAGCCGTGCAGAGATCTCCTACATGCTGGGTGCCAATCTTGGTTAACTTTAGAGGCTTGTGGAGGTCGGGTTCGGTTGTTAGGTAGCGTTGAGGTTTGTATTCCCCATGTAGTTAGTAGCTTGAAGCCCTCGTCTGAGGCTGTAATCACAAAGATCTTTCCTTCTTTGGAGATTATTAATTTTGTGGGGAACCCCCATTTGTAGGGGATCTTGTTATCCCTTAGTGTTTTGATTATGGGCCAGAGTGCTTTTCTCTTAGCTAGAGTGGCTTGTGACAAAACAGAGTATAATGTAATTTCTTTGTACGGATCAGGGAGGGTGCCATATTGTCTTAAGTAATGCAATAGCTCTTCTTTGACGTGGTAGAATTGAAAATTGCAGATGACGTCTCTGGGGATGGAGGTAGGCAGGTGCTGGGGTTTGGGCAGCCTGTGGGCCCTCTCAATACTGAGCTCTATGTCTGAAATGTGGGGTAGGGCTGAGTGCACCAGCTTCTTTATAAAATATTTCAGCTGCGCTGTGGAAACAGCTTCTGCAACTCCTCTTAGTTTCAGGTTAGCTCTGCGATTTCTATCCTCTAAATCTGCAGCTTTCTGTTTAAGCCAAGTGATATCATTAGGATTTTCCTCTACACAGTCCACCGTCTTATTAAATTCTGATGTCAGAGCAGCCACATTAGTTTCTACTGACGCTACCCTGTCCCCCAACATGCTCATTGACTGCTGAAGATGATTTGTGATCTGTAAAACATCATTAGTGAAAGAGGTTTTGAGGGATATCATTAGTTCTTTCATGAAGGAAAACAAAAGTTTGCTTTCCTAAAACAGAAAGAATTTGCGATAATTCAGGTTAGAGTGAGCTCGAGATGTCTCCCAGGCACCACTGCTGAATATATGCAAATTAACCATTGTACCCTTAGAAGCTAAACACACCTCCAGAACCGCTGGAATGCAATGATGTGTCAGCTTGTTAATGTGTACAGAGCCATAATAATCCAACATGCATACAGGCTGTTTCGGATTGTTTGATCCTCATCAGTGCATGGCATGAATTAATTTGGCTCTATGGAGTAGGGCTTGTAAATCCGAGAGGCACAGACTAACCAGCAAGCTCATGGTGACCCAGAACTCATTGGGGTATGTAAGGGACTACAATGGTCCTAAAAGCCCCCTTACTAAGAGGGGGCTTTTAGGACCATTGTAGTCCCTTACACACCCCAATGAGTTCTGGGTCACCATGAGCTTGCTGGTTAGTCTGTGCCTTTCATGAAGGACTGGGTGATATTCTGATCAGTGGCTGGAAAGTTTTCTATGCAGCTCTGCCCCCTAAGCAATGCATGGTTTAAGATGGCCGCTGGGCCTACCTGATCCTCTGTGTCTCCGGTTTTCTGCTTTGACTTGGCCGGGCTTCTTACAGCGGGGGAGCTGCTATTTGAGGAGAAGTCCTCTTGTGAAGGTCTGCATGAGAGTGCTTGCTGGTCTAGCGTGCTGTGCGGGTCCGTTGGGCCTCCCGTCTGTCCTCCAGTGCCATCTTTATCCTTATTGTGTGCCTGCATCCCGGCGAACATCTCCGGGAGTTTCTGAGGAGGGAGTTGCCGCTTCGTCCCCTTTTTGGCCGCCTCGATCTCCATGTGGTCCTCCGACATGCCTGCCCGTAAGTTTGTGCTGGATCGGCACTTTTAAGCTTTTAAAGCCGCTTTTTAGGAGAGTCTGCTCGGAGCTCCGAGTTAAGCGTCCAGCGTACTTGCGCAGCGGACACGCCCCCCAACTTCCCCATCTTTAAACATATGGAAAGCATCTCCTCTGACAAGATTTTCTGCATGTTTGTTTCTGGTGTTATTGAGACACTACTGCAGCCAAATAGACCAACAGAGCTGTAAGGCAACTGGTATTTTTTGCAAGGAAATAAATATGGCAGCCTCCATCTACTCATCACTTCAGTTGTCCTTTAAGCTTTCCTAAATCATCCTGGAATGCCAATTTTGCCAGGAGACCATTGAGAAAACAAACATCTGACCTCACTGCAGGGAGGAAGTTGAGCTGTTCCCCGGAAGCAGAATGTTGCTTTGCCCATACCTGCCCTGGCAGACAGTAAGACAGGGAAGGTGGGCGGGGAGCCATGTCACTGAGGCACGGGTGGCGTAACGTCCTGCTTCCATGGTACAGACAAACTTCCTGCTGGTAGGTCGGAAGCTAATTTTCAGGATGGGCTCCTGGCAAAACATGGCAGCATTTCTGGATAAAAATAGTGATCTAGATGAGTTTTATATAAGCATTCTAAGGCACGGTTCATTTAGTAATTTTCCCACTAGGTACTTTTCACACGCTATGTGCATGTAACGATATGTGTCAGCAAGAACAGAGTTCTGATTATTAGGTGATCTGCAGATTCACCTATAATACAGATATATACCTGATTATACAGTGATCTGCAGAATCACCTATAATACAGATATACCAGACAGCTGATGTGACAGCACTTAGCAAGTATAGTGATTGGTGCAACAGTAGTACGGATAGGTTTAGCTATACCTCACCAGAGGAGCTGGTGGGTACTAACAGTACAGCGCCCCTCACCAGAGTCAAGGGCCCTCTGGTGAGAACAGACAGACAGATGAAGTGGTACAGAATCACTGAGTGGAAGAGTAGTCAGAATGAGCTAAAGTCATACACAGATAATAACAGTAATGAAGTAACTTTATAGCTATCAAAAAATTCCTATCTTGTGTGAAATCCCCGGTTTCCTCCTGGATCAAAGCACACCAGAACTATCTAAGGTCTGAGCGCTAATACAAAGTATTTGCAACAGCAGACAAGTTGCGAGTGATTCAGCTAGGCTTATAAAGCAGGAGGAGACCCCTCCGGCACACCCCCTGCTATCAGCCAATGAGGAGCGGCGAGCGTCTCCTCTGATGTCAGCCGACCGGCCGGTCAGCTGACGTGCCTCCTCCCCGCATAAAGGTCCTGTATGTGCACGCGCGCATGTGACAATGCGACCTTATGTGCGGCTGACAGACCCGTCCTCGGCGTGCTAGACGTCCGAGGCACGGATAGATTGCTAGGCAGAGAACTGGAGGCAGCTGCGGTGGTAGCGCTGTTCACCGCAGCTGCCTCTCCAACGTTTGTTACAGTGCACTCTTGGTACCATTCTGTCAGGAAGCATGGTGAGGTTTTCAGCTATGGGTGGACTGAGCTATGGAGGTGTAACAAAATGATGCAGCTGTATCAGGATTGCCATCTGTAAGGTTGTGCGAGATCAGTCACTCCCTCTAACTGGCTCTGTTTTCTCCTCCGCAGGCCTTAGAATCCAAGCTTGCTGCATGCAGGAACTTTCCAAGGAGCAGGCATCATGCAAGTCTTGCGTACCGGGAAGCATGAACAGCAGCAGCACAAACTGTATACTAAACAGTGGAAAAAAGTTCTCCCATCCCGGGCACACTACGTTCTTTGATAAGGGGTACGTAGGAGCAACATTCACAGATGCTTGTATTGTATTGAGCACTCAGTATCACTTCACACTCCTGTCACCTGTTCATTTCTTCCCTGTGTTGCCTCCACTGCACTACTTCATTCACTTATTACTATACTATCTAATTTTCCGATTTGTCACCCCTGGTACAGCTCGTCACAAGTGTCTGCCAAGTTATTATTCTGTGGCGCTGTACAAAGTAAGAAACAAATACTTTGGGTACATAATAATACAGACAATGGTGTAAGCCAATATACAAGATACATTATTAGTGACAAAATACAAAAATGATATAAAATACAGAATACAAAATATAGAATTAGTAGTGGTAAAAGTAACATGATAAATAAAATGTATAAGGATTTCCAAGACACAAAAGCGGGAGAGATACCTGTCCTTGCAAGCTTTCAATCTAAAGTTATGACTGCAGTCAAAGAAGCGAAGCCTGTATTACTCCAACAACCGATTTAATGTAATACTCTAAATTGAGCTCTTTGCTGCGTGGTCCACAGATGAGCTTCTAAAGCATGTTGGATGATTTATCGATAGAATGTGAAATTGTAAGAAGTGGGTAATCTCTTTCTGTTAAGCTAGTACACATTAAATTTTCATCCACCAGTTGTCAGCCTAAAGTCTTATTCACACACCAGACTGTTCTCGCCTAAGGCGGCCAGTGGGGGCTGCCTATGCCAAGAATATGGCTTGTGTATTTCAGCCACCCATCCGCCCCAGTGTCACTGTTAGATATGGAGTGGTGGGTCATCTCATCTGAGCGCTGGCCAAGGGCATTGTTCTCCTCCCTTCTCCATATTATTTGGTCTGATTTCCTATAGTCATGGCAAGGTTAGGTCATCAGGTGGTCATGTGGATTATGATGTTTAAAGAGAACCTGATGCCAAAATGTATTA
The DNA here is from genome assembly GCF_040937935.1 of Hyperolius riggenbachi. NCBI lineage: Eukaryota > Metazoa > Chordata > Amphibia > Anura > Hyperoliidae > Hyperolius > Hyperolius riggenbachi. The sequence goes on along the minus strand of NC_090653.1, from coordinate 114,715,558 downwards.
TAAAAACATACTTGCCTAAGACGTGGGAAGCCTCTGGAACCTAATGAAGCTTTCCTCGCTGTCCTCTTGTCTTTTGGTCCCCTGTTGTCGCACGCGGACTCTTCAGCTGATCAGTGCTGCACTCCTTTTCTTGTATGTGGCCTGTCTGTGCCATTGCACAGAGCCCATACAAGAGTGGCTTATGGCACAGACGAGGGCGATCTCGTGCAGGCGCAGTATGGATTCACTCATGCGTGAAGAGGGCGTGGTCCCGATCCAATTACCGACAAGCTCTTGTTAGTAATCTTTGGAGAGTCTGCCCTCGGCGATGGGGGACCAGAGGATAGCGAGGGAAGACTCACTAGGATCTATAAGCTTTTCTCATGTAAGTATGTGATTTTGTTCCTGAGCTTCGGCTGGCTGGAGTACACTTTAAGATGTTGACAAGACTGGCCATATGCTTGCACTCCAGGGGTCTGGATACTTAAGGCATGTACCCTCTACACAATTTATACTATGATTTTTCCAGCGACCAGAGATTTTTTTTTTGAGCAACAAGCGATTATTTCTGTGATCTTGCAACATGGGCACAGGCGTGTGAATATGCAAATGTTTTGCGACACGTGGCTAGAACTACGGTCATGGAGATCGGATCTTTAAAGTCCCCGACAACTCCTGTGCAAACTGCTGCTATCAGGCAAACTCTTATATGCCCCCAATGTTTGCAGTCTTGTGTACCCGCCGACAGGAAGATGGATCGGGGGGGGGGGGGGGGGGGGTCGTGGCTGGGTTCCATCCTCCTGTGTCGTCAGGTGAGTATTCAGCTTTACAATAGAGAGAAACAAGTGGAGGAGGATTCCAACAGGGTATTACCTTTTATTCTTGATTTGTGAATGTTATATTTAAATATATTTAAAGTACTTAGAAAATGTCTGAAGACAATTTGCCTATCAATGCGCCATAATGGCAAAGATGTTCTGCACTGTTTGTCCGTCCGGGAAGTGACAAAGGACCTGACAAAGACATAAGGACACTGAAATGTGATGTCAGTCCTCTGGCATGCCAACAGTGTGAGGCATCTTTGATCCAGCATATGGACCATCGGGAGCAGGTAATGGCAGGCCACGGCACCAGGCAGACAAACTGTGCAGGACATCTTTGCCATTCTGGTGCATTGATAAGCGAACTGTCTTCAGTCATCTAGTACATGCTTTTCATCTTTTTTATGAATTGTGAAAATAAAAGGTAATACCCTATTGGAGTGCTTCTTCTTTGCTGTAGTGTGTGATCAGAGCTGGACTTTGAGGAGCAGGCATTACAGTGGGCTCTAATATATAGCCCACATCATTGTTTGCTCATTTGAAAACTTACAATGGAACTGAGATTTTTTTTTGCCAAATCTTATGTCTCTGACAATAAGCTGGCATCCCAGGGTGCTCTGACAGTAAACTGACATCCCAGAGTGCTCTGACAGTAAGCTGGCATCCCAGGGTGCTCTGACAGTAAACTGACATCTCAGGATGTTCTGGCAGTAAACTGACATATCAGGGTGCTCTGGCAGTACACTGACATCCCAGGGTGCTCTGGCAGTACACTGACATCCCAGGGTGCTCTGGCAGTACACTGACATCCCAGGGTGCTCTGGCAGTAAACTGACATCTCAGGATGTTCTGGCAGTAAACTGTCATCCCAAGGTCTGACATATCAGGGTGCTCTGGCAGTACACTGACATCCCAGGGTGCTCTGGTAGTACACTGACATCCCAGGGTGCTCTGGCAGTACACTGACATCCCGGGGAGCTCTGACAGTAAACTGGCATCCCAGGGAGCTCTGGCAGTAAACTGGCATCCCGGGGAGCTCTGGCAGTAAACTGGCATCCCGGGGAGCTCTGGCAGTAAACTGGCATCCCGGGGAGCTCTGGCAGTAAACTGGCATCCCGGGGAGCTCTGGCAGTAAACTGGCATCCCGGGGAGCTCTGGCAGTACACTGACATCCCAGGGTGCTCTGGCAGTACACTGACATCCCAGGGTGCTCTGGCAGTACACTGACATCCCAGGGTGCTCTGGCAGTACACTGACATCCCAGGGTGCTCTGGCAGTACACTGACATCCTAGGGTGCTCTGGCAGTACACTGACATCCCAGGGTGCTCTGGCAGTACACTGGCATCCCAGGGTGCTCTGGCAGTACACTGACATCCCAGGGTGCTCTGGCAGTACACTGACATCCCAGGGTGCTCTGGCAGTACACTGACATCCCAGGGTGCTCTGACAGTAAACTGGCATCCCGGGGAGTTCTGGCAGTAAACTGGCATCCCGGGGAGCTCTGGCAGTAAACTGGCATCCCGGGGAGCTCTGGCAGTAAACTGGAATCCCGGGGAGCTCTGGCAGTAAACTGGCATCCCAGGGTGCTCTGACAGTAAACTGGCATCCCGGGGAGCTCTGGCAGTAAACTGGCATCCCGGGGTGCTCTGACAGTAAACTGACATCTCAGGATGTTCTGGCAGTAAACTGTCATCCCAAGGTCTGACATCCCAGGGTGCTCTGGCAGTACACTGACATCCCAGGGTGCTCTGGCAGTACACTGACATCCCAGGGTGCTCTGGCAGTACACTAACATCCCAGGGTGCTCTGGCAGTACACTGACATCCCAGGGTGCTCTGGCAGTACACTGACATCCCAGGGTGCTCTGGCAGTCCACTGACATCCCAGGGTGCTCTGGCAGTCCACTGACATCCCAGGGTGCTCTGGCAGTCCACTGACATCCCAGGGTGCTCTGGCAGTCCACTGACATCCCAGGGTGCTCTGGCAGTACACTGACATCCCAGGGTGCTCTGGCAGTACACTGACATCCCAGGGTGCTCTGGCAGTACACTGACATCCCAGGGTGCTCTGGCAGTACACTGACATCCCAGGGTGCTCTGGCAGTACACTGACATCCCAGGGTGCTCTGGCAGTACACTGACATCCCAGGGTGCTCTGGCAGTACACTGACATCCCAGGGTGCTCTGGTAGTACACTGACATCCCAGGGTGCTCTGGCAGTACACTGACATCCCAGGGTGCTCTGGCAGTACACTGACATCCCAGGGTGCTCTGGCAGTACACTGACATCCCAGGGTGCTCTGGCAGTACACTGGCATCCCAGGGTGCTCTGACACTAAACTGGCATCCCAGGGTGCTCTGACAGTAAACTGGCATCCCAGGGTGCTCTGACAGTAAACTGGCATCCCAGGGTGCTCTGACAGTAAACTGGCATCCCGGGGAGCTCTGGCCGTATACTGGCATCCCGGGGAGCTCTGGCCGTAAACTGGCATCCCGGGGAGCTCTGGCCGTAAACTGGCATCCCAGGGAGCTCTGGCAGTAATGTGGCATCCCAGGGAGTACTCTGGCAGTAAACTGGCATCCCAGGGAGTGCTCTGGCAGTAAACTGGCATCCCAGGGAGTGCTCTGGCAGTAAACTGGCATCCCAGGGAGTGCTCTGGCAGTAAACTGGCATCCCAGGGAGCTCTGGCAGTAAACTGGCATCCCAGGGAGCTCTGGCAGTAAACTGGCATCCCAGGGAGCTCTGGCAGTAAACTGGCATCCCAGGGTGCTCTGGCAGTAAACTGGCATCTCAGGGTGCTCTGGCAGTAAACTGTCATCTCAGGGTGCTCTGGCAGTAAACTGGCATCTCAGGGAGCTCTGGCAGTAAACTGGCATCCCAAGGTCTGACATATCAGGGTGCTCTGGCAGTAATGTGGCATCCCAGGGAGTGCTCTGGCAGTAAACTGGCATCCCAGGGAGCTCTGGCAGTAAACTGGCATCCCAGGGAGCTCTGGCAGTAAACTGGCATTCCAGGGAGCTCTGGCAGTAAACTGGCATCCCAGGGAGCTCTGGCAGTAAACTGGCATCCCAGGGAGCTCTGGCAGTACTCTGATATACCAGGGTGCTTTAGAAGATCAAAGTTGTAAGCAGCTCCCTACCAAATAAAGTGCACCATGCTGTGGTTGTGGAACTTTCACCCAGAAGTCCAAACATGTAGCAAAGAAGGAGTCTTCACCTGGCATCGTCTTGCAGTAAATATCAGCTCTTCTACTAAGGCATCTTGCAGGATACAGCAAAGGTCGGCAAAAATGCAACATTTCAAGAAGAGCCTCCCCTCTTTCTCAAGCTTGCTAGCGCACTAAACATCAGAGCAGCAAATCAACCTTCAATGAACAGGGACCAATCAGAGTGCCTGGACACCTGAAAGCCAACCAACCAAATTACGGTTGGCAGTAATATCACAAGATCCCTAATAAACAACGCAGGTTTTATGCGCATGTGTATATTGCTTATCTGTTTTCCAGCACAGTCGTGAGTTTTTTTACGCATTTCATGCAATTTATTTTTTTTTTTATTTTTTTTTTTACTTCCCATATGCCACACCTTCCCTTTGGTGATTGGTGCTTTTTGTTTGTCTGCAGTTCCCCATCAGGTCTGTTTTGGGTTGATAGTCGGGGAGCTTTGACAGTTTGCCAGTCAATTGTGGTTGGTTGCTTGCCCTTAGGACACCCAGGCACTTTGATTGGTCTCTGTTCATTGAAGGGGACTATATAAGGCTGATTTGCTGTTCTGGTGTTTAGGGGGTTAGCAATCTTGGAAAGAGAGGAAGCTCCTCTCGAAACATTGCATTGTTGCTGTCCTTTGCTGTGTCCTGCAAGATCCCTTAATAAAGGAGCTGATATTTACTGCAAGACGGTGCCAAGTCAAGACTCCTTCTTTGCATCCCAGGGAGCTCTAGCTGTACACTGACATCCCAGGGTGCTCTGGCCGGAAGCTGACATCCCAGGGTGCTCTGGCCGGAAGCTGACATCCCAGGGTGCTCTGGCCGGAAGCTGACATCCCAGGGTGCTCTGGCCGGAAGCTGACATCCCAGGGTGCTCTGGCCGGAAGCTGACATCCCAGGGTGCTCTGGCCGGAAGCTGACATCCCAGGGTGCTCTGGCCGGAAGCTGACATCCCAGGGTGCTCTGGCCGGAAGCTGACATCCCAGGGTGCTCTGGCCGGAAGCTGACATCCCAGGGTGCTCTGGCCAGAAGCTGACATCCCAGGGTGCTCTGGCCAGAAGCTGACATCCCAGGGTGCTCTGGCCAGAAGCTGACATCCCAGGGTGCTCGGGCAAAATGTATTATAAAAACATACTTGCCTAAGAAGGGGGAAGCCTCTGGATCCTAATGAAGCTGTCCTCTGGTCCCCTGTTGCCGTACGCAGACTCTTCAGCTGATCTGGTCCGCACTCCTCTTCTTGCATGTGGCCTGTCTTGTGCCATAGCAAGAGTGGCTTATGGCACAGACGCAGTATGGCCACACTCGTGCTTGAAGAGGGGTGTGGTCCCGATCAGATTACAGACAAGCTCTTACTAGTAATCTTTGGAGGGTCTGCCCTCGGCGATGGGGGACCAGAGGACCGTGAGGGAAGCCGCATTTTGACAGTCAACTGTGCATCCCAGGGTGCTCTGACAAACCAGTGCTCGATAGCTCACTCCAACCTGAATTATCGCAAATTCTGTTTTAAGAAAGCAATTTTTTGTTTTTCCTCGATATTTCACGTGTGATCAGCTGTTATTTGCAGGTCAAAGCATTTCCCACACTCAGCATATCAATATTTTTTTACCAGTGTCAGATATTTTATGGCTGAGCAGCTTATTATTGCAGGTCAAAACATTTACCACACTCAGCATATCAATATGTCCTCTCATCAGAGTCAGAGATTTCATGTCTGATCAGCTTATCGCAGGTCAAAAAATTTCCCATACTCATCTAACAATGGTGAGAGGACATATTGATATGCTATTTCATGTCTGATCAGCTCAATGTTGCTAGTCAAAACATTAGCCACACTCAGCATGTCAATGTATTCCCACCAGTGTCAGATATTTCAGCTCTGACAAGCAGTTTGCTGGTAAAACATTTCCCACACTCAGCATGTCAATATGTCCTCTAACAAGCATCAGATATTTCATGTCTGTTCAGCTTCATATTGCTGGTCAAAACATTTCTCACACTCAGCAATATCAATATGTCTTCTCATCAGTGTCAAATATTTCAGCACTGACAAGCTGATATTTGCAGGTCAAAACATTTCTCACACTCAGCATATCAATACATCCTCTCATGAGTGTCAGATATTTCAGCTCTTACAAGCTAAGTTCTTGGACAAAACATTTCCCCTACTCCTCTAACAACGGCAAGAAGACATATTGATATGCTATTTCATGTCTGATTAGCTTACTATTACAGGTTAAAACATTACCCACACTCAGCATATCAATATGTCCTCTCACCAGTGTCAGATATTTCAGCTCAGACAAGCTGATTACTGCTGTTCAAAATATTTCCCGCATTCAGCATATCAATGTCTTCTCACCAGAGTCAGATATTTCACATCTGATCAGCTTATTATTGCAGGTCAAAATATTTCCCCACACTTTTGCTGGTCTAATCATTTCCCACACTGAGCATTTCAATGTCTTCTAAACAGCGTCAGATATTTCAGCGTTGATAAGCGTTAATAAGCTGATATTTGCTGGTTAAAACAATACCCACACTTAACAACATATCAATATGTCCTCAATATGTCCTCTGACCAGTGTCCTATAATTCATGGCTGATCAGCTTATTGCAGGTCAAAATATTTCCCACACTCAGAATATCAACATGTTTTCTCAACAGTGTCAGATATTTCACATTTGACCAGCTGATATTTGCTGGTCAAAATATTTCCCACACTCATCTGACACTGATGAGGGGACATATTGATATGCTATGTCTTGTCTGATCAGCTTATTATTGCAGGTCAAAAACCATTTCCTACATTCAGCATATAATGTCATCAGTTTATTTTCCCCTCTGGTTTCCTTTAAGTAATACATGTATTTATACAGACCTTTATATAAGACCCAAAACAGACAACTGAGGAGAATGGAAGGACGAGAGCCAACTGGGTCATATGCAGACCAACAGAACAGTGCACTAAATAATGTCTGATTTGGTTTTCATTCCTGTTTGGCTTTCCGTTTCTTACAGGCAGCATGTTGGAGCTTTCAGGCTACTTCTTGCTATCTCAGTATCAATGTTCCCCTTTGTAACATGGCTGTACACCTACGTCAACAAGGAGATGACATCATGGCCAAATCAGTACTATGGAGAGGGGAAGTTTGCCGCAGGAATGCCACATTACTGCAACTTGTAATTTTAGCACAATCACAGAACTCCGAAGCATTGGACCAATCAAAGAATGGAGAATTCTTTCAGCAGAAATCATTTTACAACTGTTATTTTAGATGTGACACAAGACTCGGATATTAACCAATATTTCATGAGTCATTTCTGACCATCCCTAAGAAACTGGCAATCAGGTCCTTTCAACCACAAAGCAGCCTTATTTAGCACCCATCACAAACATGCCAGTGTTTTTTCTTCTGAAATTAATGGCAGACTTGAGTGGAGAATAGCAACAAGGGGAAACACAGAAAAGGGGGGGGTCATATCTACACAATGGATTTTTTTTTTTTGCATACATTAAAAAAAAGAGTGCTGTAGTAATGTGAAGGCCAGAGAAAGCTGCTAGTGAAATATTGGAAAAAAAAATAATATCCAAAGTAAGTAGTGGATTATTGGTAAAGATCAGTCATTGTCACCTAACCTTGTACTCAAGCAAGCTGTCCCTTTACCGATTCCTAAACACACACACACACACACACACGCACGCGCGCGCACTCACGCACGCACGCACGCACACACACACACACACACACACACGCCTGCCGCCGTTCCTCTAATATTCCTCCCGGTGTCCGGCGACTCTCTTGACCCCCCACCCGGACATACTGCGCCCTGTGTGCGCAGTATGTCCTCCCCTCTTCACTTCTGGCCGGCGCATAGCGATCGGCTCAGAAGCACGCTGATTCCTCTGCCTCCCCTGGGCTGCGTGTGCGCTCCATTACACTAAGCGTCACATGCTAATCATCTTATTTTCAGCTGTGGTATCCTTTAACCCTAACTGCCTGCCCACCAACTACAATTCCCGCCCATCCATAATATAATATGTTGTGACAACCCGAATCCCTCTTTAAAGTTCTATGATTTTGAATGTGGGGATTCATCATTCTCTCTCTAGACCCTTATCTTAGCTACAGCACCTGTTTTGGAGGGATAGATAGATAGATAGATAGATAGATAGATAGATAGATAGATAGATAGATAGATAGATAGATAGATATAGCAACCATATACGGTATATTTCTTTATAAAAAGCTTGGATGTCTGTCACAACACCGTTTACTTTTGTCAGTTATCTTGCTAGGAACAAAGATACCTGAAGAATTAGTCGAGATTTTGAAACCAGAGTCCTTCCATTCCCACTCTGAGTATATATATACACTTTTTGCCCCCATCCTGATTTCTTATTCTTTTGCATGTTTGTCACACTTAAATGTTTCTGCTCATCAAAAACCATTAACTATTAGTCAAAGATAACATAATTGAACACAAAATGCAGTTTTAAATGATGGTTTTTATTTTTTAATGAGGCAAAAAAACTCAAAACCTACATGGCCCTGTGTGAAAAAGTGATTGCCCCCCTTGTTAAAAAAATAACTTAACTGTGGTTTATCACACCTGAGTTCAATTTCTGTAGTCACCCCCAGGCCTGATTACTGCCACACCTGTTTCAATCAAGAAATCACTTAAAAAGGAGCTATCTGACACAGAGAAGTAGACCAAAAGCACCTCAAAAGCTAGACATGCCAAGATCCAAAGAAATTCAGGAACAAATGAGAACAAAAGTACTGTAATTGAGATCTATCAGTCTGGTAAAGGTTATAAAGCCATTTCTAAAGCTTTGGGACTCCAGCGAACCACAGTGAGAGCCATTACCCACAAATGGCAAAAACATGGAACAGTGATGAACCTTCCCAGGAGTGGCCGGCCGGCCGACCGACCGACCGACCGACCAAAATTACCCCAAGAGTGCAGAGAAAACTCATCCGAGAGGCCACAAAAGACCCCAGGACAACATCTAAAGAACTGCAGGCCTCACTTGCCTCAATTAAGGTCAGTGTTCACAACTCCACCATAAGAAAGAGACTGTGCTAAAAACGGCCTGTATGGCAGATATCCAAGGCGCAAACCACTTTTAAGCAAAAAGAACATTAAGGCTTGTCTCAATTTTGCTAAAAAAACATCTCAATGATTGCCAAGACCTGTGGGAAAATACCTTGTAGACCGCCGAGACAAAAGTTGATCTTTTTGGAAGGTGTGTGTTCTGTTAAATCTGTCGTAGAAGTAACACAGTATTTCAGCAAAAGAACATCATACCAACAATAAAATATGGTGGTGGTAGTGTGATGGTCTGGGGTTGTTTTGCTGCTTCAGGACCTGGAAGGCTTGCTGTGATAGATGGAACCATGAATTCTACTGTCTACCAAAAAATCCTGAAGGAGAATGTCCGGCCATCTGTTCGTCAACTCAAGCTGAAGCGATCTTGGGTGCTGCAGCAGGACAATGACCCCAAATACACCAGCAAATCCACCTCTGAATGGCTGAAGAAAAACAAAATGAAGACTTTGGAGTGGCCTAGTCAAAGCCCTGACCTGAATCCTATTGAGATGTTGTGGCATAACCTTAAAAAGGCAGTTCATGCTAGAAAACCCTCAAATAAAGCTGAATTACAACAATTCTGCAAAGATGAGTGGGCCAAAATTCCACCAGAGCGCTGTAAAAGACTTGTTGCAAGTTATCGCAAACGCTTGATTGAAGTTATTGCTGCTAAGGGTGGCCCAACCAGTTATTAGGTTCAGGGGGCAATTTCTTTTTCACACAAGGCCATGTAGATTTTGAGTTTTCTTTCTCACTAAATAATAAAAACCATCATTTAAAACTGCATTTTGTGTTCAATTATGTTATATTTAACTAATGGTTAACGGTTTTGATGAGCAGAAACATGTAAGCTGACATTATAATGCTGTTAGTTCCGGTTTGCATCAGTGTCCAGTTGTTGGGCCACAACATCCCCATCCTCCCATATTGTGTCCTTGTACTGTAATGATACAGGTACTGGGTGACAGCTTTCTCCTGGTCTAGCAGGCGAGAGAACATCAGCAGGGTGGAATTCCAGCGAGTCAGGCTATCGCAAATCAGGCGTCTCACCGGCAAGTTGTTTCTACGCTGAATGTCCGCAAAGCGTACCATGGCCTTGTAAGAGCACCTGAAATACCCACACAACTTCCTGGCCTGCTTCAGGACGTCCTCTAAGCCTGGGTACTTGGACACAGATCTTTGCACGACCAGATTCAGCACATGTGCCATGCAGGGTATGTGTGTCAGCTTTCCCAAATTCAACGCAGAAATAAGATTGCTGCCATTGTCACACACCACGTTGCCGATCTCAAGCTTGTGCGGGGTCAGCCATTGCTCCACCTGTTTGTTAAGAGCAGCCAGGAGAGCTGCTCCAGTGTGACTCTCCGATTTCATGTCTAACACTGCGTGACACCGTCGTACCTGGCATGCAGCATAGGCCCTGGGGTGCTGGGGCTGTGTAGCTGGAGAGGAGATCGCGGCACCAGCCAAGGAGGAGGAGGAGGAGGATGACGACAGCGAAGAGGTGGTAGCAGGGTGATGGCGCTACGGTGGCATCAGCAGCTGCCGCTGAAGGGCATGTTGGCTGGCTGTCCATAGCTGGTGATACATGGCGCCGGACACTGCCCCCAGCTGTTTCTGAGGACGAGCTCCCTCTGCTTCTATCATGGAGTCGTCTCCTCCTACTCCTCTCTTACTCCCCCTCTGAACTGTCCCCCTGGTCATCTCCTCTACTGGGAACATATGTGGCATCCGTATAATCGTCATCATAATCCTCCTGCCCAGCTTCGCTTTCCTCAGACACCTCCTCAACTGCACCAACTTCAGGTGGTTCATCATCCCCCTCCTCACACGATAAGTCCATACTATCGCCACCTAACTCAGACGTATGAGGTGGTGTACCTGCACCTTCTTCTTGTTGTTCCAGTAGTGGCTGGGAATCAGTGATTTCACCACCACCACCAAATAACTCCTGCAAAGTGTCAAATGCAGCGGATGTGGTGCTTGTTGTAGCGCTGGTGGCTGCGGGAGATGAGGTGTTCTGTGTTAAATAGTCAAGCACGTCCTGATCTTGGGAAGTGATGGCACGTGCCTTCTTCTGAGCACTGTATTTTGGGCCAGGTCCGCACGAAATCACAGCAACACCACCTCGCACAGACCTGCCGGTGCCTGGTGGCCTACCTCTGTGTCTGCCTCTACCTCTTCCTCTACCTGGTTTTTACATTTTGTCCATCTCGGGGGATGCTAGGTATATGCAGTGAGGTGGGTTCACTCAACACAACAGGTAGTTAGATGCAGTGAGCTGGGTTCACTGAACAGTAAAGGTACTTAGATGCAGTGAGGTTGGTTCACTCAACACAACAGGTAGTTAGATGCAGTGAGCTGGGTTCACTGAACAGTAAAGGTACTTAGATGCAGTGAGGTGGGTTCACTCAACACAATAGGTAGTTAGATGCAGTGAGCTGGGTTCACTGAACAGTAAAGGTACTTAGATGCAGTGAGGCGGGTTCACTCAACACAACAGGTAGTTAGATGCAGTGAGCTGGGTTCACTGAACAGTAAAGGTACTTAGATGCAGTGAGGTGGGTTCACTCAACACAACAGGTAGTAAGATGCAGTGAGCTGGGTTCACTGAACAGTAAAGGTACTTAGATGAAGTGAGGTGGGTTCACTCAACACAACAGGTAGTTAGATGCTGTGAGCTGGGTTCACTCAACACAAAGCTAGGTATATGCAGTGATGAGGTGGGTTAAGTAAACACAACAGGTACTGGGTAGTGGGTATATGCAGTACTGGGTAGTACAATGTGCAGCTTCCTGTCACACGCACAGGTAGTCACTGAATGTGCTGGGCTGCTGGAAGTGGCACACACACTATCAAGTAGCAAGGCTGTGCATGCAACAAAAGTGTCAGTTTGACACACAGAGAAAAAAAAAAAGTACAGGATGAGCTCTGAAAAAAGCTGTTGAGTGGTGCTAGAAAAGCAATAATAATCAACCAGGAGCAAGCTAAGCAGCCAAGAACCTAACTAATCTGTCCCTAGGAGAACAAGTCTGCAGCAGCTGTTCCTAGTCTGTCTCTAGCAGGCACACGAGTGAGTGTAATGGCCGGCGAGCCTGCCTTATATAAGGGGGAATGGGACTCCAGGGCTGAGTGTAGCCTGAATGGCTACAATGTGCCTGCTGACTGTGATGCAGCAGAGGGTCAAAGTTGACCCTCATAGTGCATTATGGGGCGAATCGAACTTCCGCAAAAGTTCGCCTGCTGCAGGAGAACGCGAACCTCCAAAGTTCGGCTGGAACCGTTCGCAGGTGAACCGTGCGCGATATCCCTACTCTCTATGCTCTGAGGGCGGTGACTGGACAGCCCACCTATCTTATTCTCTGTGCTCCGGGGACAGTGACCGGACAGCCCACACATCCTGTTCTATATGCTCTGGTGATGGTGGGAGATCATGATGGTGGAATGGGGCAAATTACATGCAGCGGGCTTTGTGGGCAGACGGGGAACCCCATATTGAGTGTTTTTTTTATGTTTGGGGATTTGCAAACACTGGTTTGCAAACTTTGTTTGCCCCACCAAACTGTCATCTATACTTAGCATTTCAATGTCCCCTCCTGTCTTAGTATTACAGTGTATCCTCTCACTATAACTTTCAGCATTCCAATATCCCCCTCATTGTGCATCCCATGTAGTGATGAGCAGTAATTTTGCAAAATCACAATGCAAAATTTCATGTAAATCTGAAATTCTATCTGAAAGTTTACCACAGAATTCGGAATACCATGGAAATTTTAAGCCAATCGCAGGACTCAGTAGTGTCTGAGTCTTGTGATGTGTCTAAAATGACTGCAGTAATTCAATTTTCACCGAAAAATTCTGCATTCACTGATTGGCCTAATGCTTCCAAGTTCTGTGATTGGTCTAAAGCTTCCGAGCTGTGATAATTAGAGATGTCGCAAACTTCCGATTTTCGGTTCGCAAACCCTGTTCGCGAACCTCCGCGAAAGGTTCGGTTCGCGAAAAAGTTTGCGAACCGCAATAGACTTCAATGGGGAGGCGAACTTTTAAAAATAGAAAAAATTCTGACGGCTGGAAAAATGATAGAAAACATGTTTCGAGGGCTCTAATACCTGGAGGCAGACATGATTGAGTGAAATACACACATCAAAAGTCCCAGGCAAAAATCTACATTTCACATAAGCCCCTATTTTAGGTTAAATTTTAGGCCTCCCTGCCAGGGAGGAGGGTCTCATCTGCCAGGGAATTATACTATTTCAAAAGCCAGCTTACATACCGTGGCTGGGAATTGAACCCATGTCTCACTGTGTGGTGGGCAAGTACCTTAACCGCTGTACCACAACAGTACTAACTGAAGCTGGCCTAGCATTTACAATTTATGCTCAATCCAATAGAAACATTAGGTTGCTTAAAGGGAACCTTAACTGAGAGTGATATGGATGTTTCCTGTTAAACAATACCAGGAATACCAAGCATGCAGATCAGGTGCTCTGACTGAAGTCAGACTGGATTAGCTGCATGCTTATTTCAGGGTGTGATTCAGCCACTATTGCAGTCACAGAGATCAGCTGGACTGCCAGGCAACTGGTATTGTTTAACAGGAAACATCCATATCACTCTCAGTTAAGGTTCCCTTTAAGCAACCTAATGTTTCTCTTGGATTGAGCATAAATTCTAAATACAAGTGAAGCACGTTGGTGGAGGCGCCCAAAAGTATGTTATAGTAACAGCTAGATCATTTTACTCATAAAATTGGATAAAAATAAGTAAATAAAAAAATATATGGTATTGATCTATGCGCCCGAGCTCCGCATGGCTATTGTTAAGGTTATCTGTTTTATTGACATGAGGAAGAGGGCTGAGTTCCGTGAAATGCGTTGTCTACAGTATAACCGTTATTTTAATAAAGACTCCTTTTTCTACCCACGTGAGTCTTCTTTGGAGGTAAGAGACCTCCTCATCATACCATATATATTTTTATTTACTTATTTTTATCCAATTTTATGAGTAAAATTATCTAGCTGTTACTATAACATACTTTTGGGTGCCTCCACCAACGTGCTTCACTTGTATACTCCACACCTCCTTGAGGTGTCATCCCTATTCCTGGGCGACATCATCTACCAGGAAACAGGACTAAAGGAGGAGAGCGACCACCCAGATCCAGAGGGTCCGGGATACCGAGCGGAGACGGTTATCTTTCCGCAGGCATTTACGGTGGTTGCAGGACTGCAACCTTCCTTTGTGAGTATATTTTATTCACAAATTTACACCTTTAATTTATACTAACAATACTGCACCATAAGGGCTCCCGCTCTCACCTTTCCTATAGGTCAAGGTTAACCCTCTCCATTGTGAAGGGAGCACCCGAGACCCACACAGATACAATAAATTCTAAATGCTAGGCTAGCTTCAGTTAGTACTGTTGTGGTACAGCAGTTAAGGTACTTGCCCACCACACAGTGAGACCTGGGTTCAATTCTCAGCCATGGTATGTAAACTGGCTTTTGAAATACTATAATTCTCTGGCAGATGAGATCCTCCTCCCTCCGGTAGGAGGGAGTAGGGAATAGGCAGAAGGGCAGGAGGGTAGGAGGGTGGAGGTAGTGAGTAATATACAAGAGCCTAATTAAACTCTCCCTAGCAGAGTGTGTAGCAGCTGTCCCTTAACTAATTAGTGTAGGCAGACGAGTGAGTAAAAAGGCTCAAGGACCTTGCCTTTTTTAAGGGGGGGTGGGGCTCCAGGCATGAGTGCAGTCTGATTGGCAATAATGTGCCTGCTGACTGTGATGTAGAGGGTCAAAATTCTGCTCCATAGAGCATTATGGGGCGAATCGAACTTCCGCAAAAGTTCGCCTGGTGCAGGTGAACGCAAACCACCAAAGTTCGCCTGGAACCGTTCGCTACACTGCAAGTGGTAATGTAGCATTTCCGCTGAACAGCTGAAATCGCCACAACAGCCACACTACTGCTGTATTCAAATCCTTGGCAAATATGAAGATATATATATTGTCACAAGTTAGCGGATAATGACACTTTGTAAAAAAAAAAACAATTAAAATCAATTTCCGCTAACTTGCGACAAAAAATAAAATCTTCTATGAACTCACCATACTCCTAACGGGAATACCTTGGGGTGTCTTCTTTCTAAAATGGGGTTATTAGTGGGGTTCCTATACTGCCCTGGCATTTTAGGGGCCCTAAACCGTGAGGAGTAGTCTTGAAACAAAAATGACCTGTGAAATCCTAAAGGTACTCATTGGACTTCGGGCCCCTTAGCGCAGTTAGGGTGCAAAAAAGTGCCACACATGTGGTATCGCCATACTCAGGAGAAGTAGTATAATGTGTTTTGGGGTGTATTTTTACACATACCCATGCTGAGTGGGAGAAATATCTCTGTAAATGGACAATTGTGTGTAAAAAAAATCAAACAATTGTCATTTACAGAGATATTTCTCCCACCTAGCATGGGTATGTGTAAATATACACCCCAAAACACATTATACTACTTCTCCTGAGTACGTCAATACCACATGTGTGGCACTTTTTTTGCAGCCTAACTGCGCTAAGGGGCCCAAAGTCCAAGGAGCACCTTTAGGCTTTACAGGGGTGCTTACAAATTAGCACCCCCAAAATGCCAGGACAGTAAACACACCCCACAAATGACCCCATTTTGGAAAGTAGACACTTCAAGGTATTCAGAGAGGGGCATGGTGAGTCCGTGGCAGATTTCATTTTTTTTTTGTCACAAGTTAGCAGAAATGGAAACTTTTTTTTTTTTCTTGTCACAAACTGTCATTTTCCGCTAACTTGTGACAAAAAATAATATCTTCTATGAACTCACGGTGTCTCTCAGTGAATACTTTGGGATGTCTTCTTTCCAAAATGGGGTAATTTGGGGGGTATTTATACTATCCTGGAATTCTAGCCCCTCATGAAACATGACAGGTGGTCAGAACAGTCATAGATGCTACAAAACGGGAAAATTCACTTTTTGCACCATAGTTTGTAAACGCTATAACTTTTACCCAAACCAATAAATATAGGCTGAATGAGTTTTTTTTTTTTATCAAAAACATGTTTGTCCACATTTTTTGTGCTGTATGCATACAGAAATTTTACTTTATTTGAAAAATTTCAGCACAGAAAGTTAAAAAAATAATGTTTTTGCCAAAATTCATGTCTTTTTTGATGAATATAATAAAAAGTAAAAATCGCAGCAGCAATCAAATAGCACCAAAAGAAAGCTTTATTAGTGACAAGAAAAGGAGCCAAAATTCATTTAGGTGGTAGGTTGTATGAGCGAGTATGAGCTGCAGTGGTCTGAATGGAAAAAAAGGGTCTGGTCCTTAAGGGGGGTAAAGCCCGCGGTCCTCAAGTGGTTAAAGAGACTCTGAAGCGAGAATAAAATTTGCTTCAGAGCTTATATTCAGCAGGGGCATGTGTGCCCCTGCTAAAACGTGACTATCCCGTGGCTGAACGGGGGTCCCTTAACCCCCAAATCCCCCCTTGCAAAATCTACGACCAACTTGGTCGTAGATTTTGCTGCTGCTGGAAGCAGGGCTAACAGCCGCAACCCTGCCTCTCAGCGCGTCTATCAGCGCTGATCACCGCTTCTCCCCGCCCCTCTCAGTGAAGGAAGACTGAGAGGGGCGGGCGACAGGCGGAGATACGCGCTGACAGACGTGTGTAAGGCAGGGCTGCGGCCATTAGCCCTGCCTCACCAGGAAGAGATCCCCACAAAGAACGGAGGGGATTTGGGAGGTAAGGGACCCCCATTCAGCCGCGTGATAGCGGCATTTTAGCAGGGGCACACATGCCCCTGCTGAATATAAGAGCTGAAGCGAGTTTTATTCTCGCTTCAGACTCTCTTTAACAGTTCTAGAGATGTGTCTGCTGCTAGAACTCTGTGTGGCATTGATCTAGTCTCTAATCTGAGCTGCTGTTAACCTGTGATTTTTGAGCTGGTGACTTGGATGAACTTATCCTCCGCAGCAGAGGTGACTCTTGGTCTTCCTTTCCTGGGGCGGTCTGCGTGTGAGCCGCCGCTCGCCGCATTAGAGGGTTCCCCCCCCCCCCCCGAGACCCCTGCGCAGTCTGGCCAATCAGTGCCAGGCAGCGCTGAGGGGTGGATCGGGACTCCCTCTGACGTCACGATGTCGATTACGTCGGTGACATCATCGCGCCCATCGCCAAGGTGACGGGGGAAGCCCTAATGGAAATCCCATTTAGAACGGGATTTCCTGATGGGCCTGATCGCCGGAGGCGATCAGAGGGGGCGGGGGGATGCCGCTGCTATCATGTAGCTATTGCTAGGATAGCTAGATGATTTAAAAAATAAATAAATAAAAATAGTGCTGCGCTGCCCCCCTGGCGAATTAATGTCGGGGCACAGGTAGACAGTATGACAGGGCACAGACTGATGTAGTATGTTGTGGCAGAGGTAGACAGTATGCCAGGGTATAGGCTGATGTAGTATGTTGTGGCACATGTAGACAGAATGCCAGTGTACAGGTGGATGTAGCATGCTGGGGCACAGGTAGAGAGTATGCCAGGGCACAGGCTAATGTAGAATGTCAGGGCACAGGTAGACAGTTTGACAAGGCACAGACTGATGTTGTATGTTGTGGCAGAGGTAGTCAGTATGCCAGGGTATAGGCTGATGTAGTATGTTGTGGCACATGTAGACAGAATGCCAGTGTACAGGTGGATGTAGCATGTTGGAGCGCACAGGTAGAGAGTATGCCAGGGCACAGGCTAATGTAGAATGTCGGGGCACAAGTAGACAGTATGACAGGGCACAGACTGATGTATGTTGGGGCACAGGGAGACAGTATGCCAGGACATAGGCTGATGTATGTTGGGGTACAGGATAATATAGTATGTTGAGGCACAGGTAGACAGTATGCCAGAGTACAGGGTGATGCAGTGTGTTGGGCCACAGGCAGACAGTATGCCAGGGTACAGGCATATGTAGTATTTTGTGGAAAAGGTAGACAGTAAGCCAAGGCGCAGGCTGTTGTGGTATATTGTGGTACAGGGTGATGTAGTATGTTGGGGCACAGGTAGACAGTATGCCATGGTACAGGCTGATGTAGTATGTTGGGACAAAGGTAGACAGTATGCCAGGGCATAGGATTATGTAGTACGTTGGGGTATAGGATGATGTATGTTGGGGCACAGGTACACAGGCACACATTATGCCTGGGTACAGGATGAGGTAATATGTTGTGGAAAGGTAGACAGTATGCTAGGGCACAGGCTGGTGTAGTATGTTGGGACACAGGTAGAAAGTATACCGGGGCACAGGCTGATGCATGTGGGGGCACAGGTAGACCTTATGCCAGGGCATAAGATGATGTATCTTGGTGGGGCACAGGAAAGTAGTATCTAACAGTGGGGCATATGTAGACATTCTGCAAGGGCACAGGCTGATGTAGTATGTTGGGGCACAGGTAAACAGTATACCAGGGCACAGGCTAAAGGAGTATGTTGTGGCACATGTAGACAGTCTGCCAGGGCACAGGCTGATGTAGTGTGTTGAGGCACAGGAAGACAGTCATCCAGGGTACAGTCGGATGTAGTATGTTGGGTCACAGGTAGACAGTATGCCAGGGCACAGGCTGATGTAGTGTGTTAGGGCACAAGTAGACAGTATTCCTGGGTACAGGCAAAAGTAGTATGGTGTGGCACAGTGTGCTATAGCACAGGTAAACAGTATGCCAGGGCACAGGCTGATGTAGTAGATTGTGGCACATGTAGACAGCATGCCAGGACACAGGATGATGTAGTCTGTTGAGGCACAGGTATACAGTATGCCAGGGCACAGGCTTATGTAGAATGTTGTGGCCCGGGTAGACAGCATGCCGGGCACAGGTTGATGTAGTATGCCGTGGCACAGGTAGACAGTATGCAAGGGCACTTGCCAATGTATTCAGTTGTGGCCCAGGTAGAGAGTAAGCCAGGGCACAGGCTGATGTAGTATGTTGGAGCACAGGTAGACAGTATGGCAGGGCACAGGCTGATGTAGTGTGTTGAGGAACATGTAGAAAGATTGTCAGTGTACAGGTGGATGTAGGCTGTTGGGGCACAGTAAGACATAAGATAGTAAGAGCCACTGCACCAATGATGGGGAACTGATGTGCTGAAATCACCTCTGGAGTCACAAGTGTCATGCAAAATACTCCATACGATCCGCACCATCAAAAATTGTATCTTTATTTATAGCTCATTAAAACAATTAAAATCCATCTGTGGGTTCGTACAAAAATGATGACGCACAGGCGTTTTGGGCCATCGTAGGTCCTTTCTCAAATCATGACCAGCCCACAATGTCCTCTAGTCCATACAATAGTTCATTTAAAGCCTCAAAGAGGACCACATAGAAAACTGCAAGATTAACATATATGCATATTCATGTTTCCCAACCATCCAATGAGAGACCACGGAATAGTCCATCAAGATAAACATCCAAAATCACTACTCATATACTGTATATAGTCTCCTAATACTATCATACATTTATCTACAACGTGGATACTCACCAACTGCCTCCCATGTATAAAATACATGTAGAAAAAGCAAGATATAATCACGGATCATAGTATCCAATTGTAGTATAGCCTACAGTGTCCGCCATAGGACTGTGTCCAATCACTGCGAGGACATCCAGTAGACCCACACTCCACATTAGCCAATCAGATGCGTAGCGGCGAAGCAAAAGCGTTGCTGTATACAGAAAAACTTCTGCATCTAAATGTGGAAAGGGCTATAGGGAACGCCACCCAATCACGGGGGACATACCAAATCTCCCAGCCAATAGAGGAAGCTACGGCCACGGGCGTTACGGGCATAACAGGGCATTTTACTAGATTGCCCCTCTTTTTTTTTTTTTTGCGCCTCGGTGCCTCGGTGTACCACAACAGCACTAACTGAAGCTGGCCTAGCATTTACCATTTATGCTCAATACAAGAGAAAAAGTAGACAAGACAAATAACATTTATATCACGCTTTACAGGAAACATCCATATCACTCTCAGTTAAGGTTCCCTTTAAGCAACCTAATGTTTCTATTGCATTGAGCATAAATAATAAATGCTAGGCCAGCTTCAGTTAGTACTGTTGTGGTACAGCGGTTAGGGTGCTTGCCCACCACACAGTTAGACCTGGGTTCAATTCCCAGCTATGGTATGTAAACTGGTTTTTGAAATAGTATAATTCCCTGGCAGATGAGACCCTCCTCCCTCCGGTAGGAGGGAGGAGGTAATAGGTAGAAGGGTAGAAGGGAGGAGGGAAGCAGCTGTCCCTTAACTAATTAGTGTAAGCAGACAAGTGAGTGAAATAGCATAAGGACCTTAACTAATTAGTGTAAGCAGACAAGTGAGTGAAATAGCATAAGGACCTTGCTTGGAGGAGGAGGGAGGGAGGGGGGGGCGGGCCTCCAGCAGTGAGAGCAGTGTGTTTGGCAATAATGTGATTGCTGGCTGTGATGTAGAGGGGCAAAGTTTTGCTCAATAGAGCATTATGGGGCAAATCGAACTTCCACAAAAGTTCGCCTGGTGCAGGCAAACGCGAACCCCCAAAGTTCGCCGGCGAACAGTTCGCTACATCTCTAGTGGTGTTAAGGACTGTGGCGACCTATTCTGCAAAGCTGTTGTCTGCTGTAGTGGGGCACTGTAAATTTGTGGCAATCTATTTTACATAGCTGTTGTCTGATATAGTGGGGACCTGATAGTATGATGTCATTTTCTGTCAGTGTATGTTTGCAAATGGTATGGTGTACATTGTGAAATTAGCGATAAAGCTTGATTTGAAGAAAATCGTGAATCGAATTGATATCGCAATTTCTGACAGAAGTCGTGCAATTCAATCTTTTCCTAAAATCGTTCAGGCCTAGTAGGTAGACCATATGTCAGGACACAGGCTAACCACCCCCTGGAAGGACTCGCTCAAAAGGCTCTGGCGTGGCCTTTTGCTGGCACGGGAATCAGCAGACACAGCGGAGGAGGCCACTGAGGACTGGCTGCCAGAACAGGCCTCAGTGTCGGCGGCAGGAGTTGCAGAGGGGGGAGGAGCAGTGCGTTTCCGCACTCCTGCTGGTGCTGCTGGAGGAGCAGGAGGGCGGGTGGCTGCTGTTGCTGCTGCTGCTGAAGGCTGTGCAGTGATGGGTGTGGTGCCACTGCCAGCACCAGATGCCTTCAGCCTCTGGAACACCTCATGCTGGTGGAAATGTTTCGCAGCAAGGTGGTTGATGAGCGAGCTGGTGCTGAACTTTAAGGGGTCTGCACCTCTGCTCAACTTCCGCTGACAGTGGTTGCAAGTGGCATACTTGCTGTACACAGTGAGCATGGTGAAATATCGCCAGATTGGTGACAGAAACATCCCCCTACGGCATGGAAGCGCTGCTGCCTGTCTCCCTGTGGTGGTTGGGGGGGGGGGGGCTTGGGTGCGGCTGGTGGTGGTACTGGCAGATGCTGCTGCTGCTGCTGAGCCTGAGACACCAGCAGGCTGTGGGACCTGCCTACTGCTGCCAATGCTTGCAATGATGCGCCTCCTTGCAAGGCCCACAAGCGCATCCTCCTCCTCAGAGCTGCTGAGGACGACATCCCCTGGAGGTGGTGGCACCCAGTCTCTGTCTGTCACCGGGTCATCATCATCCTCCCCCTCCTGAAACATGTCCTGCTGGGATGATGACCCCCCAAACTCCTCTCCTGATGCATGGATGGGCTGCTTGACTGTCGCCACAGTCTTGCTGTCCAATCCCTCATCCCCCAAAGTGCCCATCAGCATCTCCTCCTCCAAATCGCCAACAACAGCAGACAATACCCTGATGGTGCCTGGGGTAAAAATACTGCTGAGTGACAGGTCGCCAACTTGTGACGGTGAACTGGCCTCCTCCCCAGACCCTGCTGGGCGGCTGCTGCGAACAGGGGTGGTGGTGGTGGTGGTGGTGGTGAGGGTGGAGGCCTCAGATGCAGAGCTGATGGCGGGCTGCTCATCCTCCGTCATCAGTTGCACCACAGTGGATGCATCCTTTTCCTCAATGGGACGTTTCCGACCCGGCTGGAGGAAAATAGGAGCAGGTGCTACACACTGCTGCTGCTGTGTCTCTGCAGCGTGAGTTGCAGATGCTCCTGCTGGGCGGCGCCCAAGGCGTCCACGGCCAGTGGCTATGGGAGGAATGTTAGCCACTGACGCTGCTGCTGCTGCTGCGGAACTGTGCATGGTGGCGCGGCCGCGGCCTGCCACAATGCTGCTCCCTCTCCTCCTGATTCCCTTGCTGCCCTTCCCCTTGCCCAAACCGCGCTGGCTGCCACTTCCAGACATCTTCGATGTTTTGGGCGTAAAGACAAAAGTTTTTGAAAAGGGCGGGAGAAAAGTGGGGTACTTTAATGGAGTGGGTTGGTGGGTGAGGTGACTGAGTGAGTGTCCCGACTCGCTAGTACAGTAAGTAAGTAGTAACAGTCAGGAAGTACAACTAGCAGCAGTTACAATAATCACTATCAGTAGTAATCACAAGGAAATAGAGTATGTGTACACTACAGACAGTGAGTGCACGCACGCGCAAACACGCGCAGGAGCTGGCCTATGAACAGAGAGTGAGTGAGTGTCCCTAGTACAGTAAGTAAGTAGTAACAGTCAGGAAGTACAACTAGCAGCAGTTACAATAATCACTATCAGTAGTAATCACAAGGAAATAGAGTGTGTGTACACTACAGACAGTGAGTGCACGCACGCGCAAACACGCGCAGGAGCTGGCCTATGAACAGAGAGTGAGTGAGTGTTCCTAGTACAGTAAGTAAGTAGTAACAGTCAGGAAGTACAACTAGCAGCAGTTACAATAATCACTATCAGTAGTAATCACAAGGAAATAGAGTGTGTGTACACTACAGACAGTGAGTGCACGCACGCGCAAACACGCGCAGGAGCTGGCCTATGAACAGAGAGTGAGTGAGTGTCCCTAGTACAGTAAGTAAGTAGTAACAGTCAGGAAGTACAACTAGCAGCAGTTACAATAATCACTATCAGTAGTAATCACAAGGAAATAGAGTGTGTGTACACTACAGACAGTGAGTGCACGCACGCGCAAACACGCGCAGGAGCTGGCCTATGAACAGTGACTGAGTGAGTGTCCCTAGTACAGTAAGTAAGTAGTAACAGTCAGGAAGTACAACTAGCAGCAGTTACAATAATCACTATCAGTAGTAATCACAAGGAAATAGAGCGTGTGTACACTACAGACAGTGAGTGCACGCACGCGCAAACACGCGCAGGAGCTGGCCTATGAACAGTGACTGAGTGAGTGTCCCTACTACAGTAAGTAAGTAGTAACTGTCAGGAAGTAGAATTTACAATAATCAATCAGTAATCAGAAGGAAATAGAGTGTGTGTACAGTACACAGACAGTGAGTGCACACACACACGCAGGAGTCCGAGCTAGTAGCCTAGTATGAACAGTGACAGTGAGTGTCCTAGTACAGTTACAGTAGTATATAACAATCACTAAGTAGTAAAGGGACAGCAGAAATACTGTCTAATACTATCTAATACTAATACTGTCTAATACTAATGAGAAATAAACTAACAGAGGACAGGAGGACAGCTGCCCACACAGGCAGGCCCTGAGGCCTAAAGCTGTAAGCCTGCAGCAGCTGGCCTGTGTCTATGTAACACAAAAGCTACTAACTAAAATACAATGTCTATCTAACTAACAACAATATAGGTGTGTATAGGAGGTGTATGTGAGCAAAAACGCTAGGTAAATGACCACAATAAAGCTCTTGCTAAGCCAAAGCACAAAGGAGCAACTCTCTCTCTATGCAAGTCTCAGGCAAGGACGGAGAAATGGAACATGGCGGCCGCTATTTATAGGGTAGGGGCTGGCCAGGGTCCCCCTCTGTGATTGGCTGCCGTCAGAGGGCCTGGGAGCCCTCTGATTGGCTCTAAGGACATCAATCTGCGCTATGACGCTATTCGAGCTCGGTATTCGAGCCCGAATAGCGCCGTTTGATCGAATAGCTCGAATAGTGAATGGGCTATTCGCGTTTACTCGAATAGCCCATTCGAATAGCCGCAGCTATTCGGAGCTCGAATACCGAGCTCGAATAGCTGAAAAAGAGCTCGAATATTCGAGCTACTCGAATATTCGAGCTCTGCTGAGCACCACTGCTGTGCACATCACCACCGCTGAATGCTGTGCTTCCAGTGCCATCCCCACTGCCACTGCCTGGGCCCCACTTTTTCACTCATGGTAATAGACCTCAGAATCCTGGACAACAGTCATGCCAGAGAGGTACACGCTACCCGCATCTAGTGTACTGCAAATGTGGAGGGAACGTCAGTCACTTCCTGCATTTTGAGTACGTTGGGCGTGGGCAACTTGTGCGCTTTCTCTGGCTCTGCTGTCGCTGCGGATTCTGAGGTCTAATACTGTGACAGAAAGAGTGGGGCATAGGGAGCACCAGCTGGGACAGCAGCGGGAGCGCAGCGAGGACTAGGAGGTCACCATGGATCTGAGGACTGTAATGGCACCCCTGCCCCAGCCTGCAACTTGCAACCTGCTCCAACTAGCACCCTGCATCCACCCCCCCAGCCAGAACCCTGCAGCCAGCTCCCTGCCCTCAGCCAGCTCCCCACCTGCCAGGCCAGCATCATCACATAATTACTACATCACCGACAGCCAGGCTAGGCAGTTCAGCATGTGTGGGGGTAATTGCTGCATTTTATATATGAGTGTAATTTTTGCATTTTGTCCATTGGGGCGATTGCTGAATTTTAAATGTAGAGTGGCCTTTAATGTAGGAGTTGTTTTTTTTTTTATAACTAAAACCTCAGTATTCTGTATAAATTGCCATGTTGGCACTCTGTGATTATTAAGTGCATTCGGGGTCGCAGTTTGGGCACTCGGCAACTGAAAGGTTCACCACCACTGGCCTATAGCATAGTCCATAAAGACATGGATGACTGGCCTGCATGGAGCCCTGATCTTAACCCCACAGAGAGCACCGGGATACTAAAGGTGGGTACACACATCAGATAAAAGTCTTTGGAAAATGAAAGATCACAGACCAATTTTACCCCCTTCCATGTAGTATGAGAGCCATACTCTACACAGTCTATTCTATGGAGCTGAACTCCCCATCAGAAAAAAATATTTGCAAGATGCTGCACACAAAGACCGCTGTACACATGCAACAGATCAGTATCTGCAAAAGATCTGTTCCTGCAAAAGATCCATTCCTGCAAAACGCATTCATAGTCTATGATATCTGCAGATCTCATACACACCTTGTTTAACGGACAATTATCTGTAGATCAGATCCACCAGGTTGGATCTTCAGATCGGCAGATAATTGTCTGAGCTGCAGATAAATGTCCATTAAACAAGGTGTGTATGGGATCTGCAAATATCATAGACTATGAATGCATTTTGCAGGAATGGATCTGTTGCAGGAACAGATCTTTTGCAGATACTGATCTTTTGAATGTGTACAGCATCTTTGTGTGCAGCATCTTGCAAAGATTTCTGTCTGATGGGGAGTTCAGCTCCATAGAATAGACTGTGTAGGTATGGTTCTCATACTACATGCAAGGGGGTAAAATTGGTCTGTGATCTTTCATTTTCCAAAGACTTTTATCTGACGTGTGTACGCACCTTAAGTCCTTCATGGCCAGAGGTGGCACTGTGGAGCACGTTATCTGGTCCATGTTCCCCCTCTTTGGGAGGCCGTATCTCTGGGTCCCTTTGCCTCAGAGACCCCAAATTTCAGTTGTGTGTAGCAGAGCATCATGGCTACACGTGGGCATAATCGGGGTCATGCTAGCCCCCCAAGAACCAGAAGTTTGGGTTGCAGCCTTTTCTGTTAGGAACCTCCCAGGCAGTTTACATTTAAAATGTATGTAGAAGGCCTATTGACCTTCTTGCGCTCCAAATTTGGGGTCACTGGCACCCCTAGAGCCAGAGATATGCCCCCACATTTTGTTGAATTTCGTGCCTGCGTGCCCCCTCTTTGGGAGGCCATATCTCAGGGGCCCTTTGTTCGAGTGACCCCACATTTCAGGTGTGGGTATTAAAGTTTGGGGGCCATATGTAGGTACAGGTGCCCCAAATTGGAGATACTGCACCCACAACATTGAAAAAAAAATTGGTTAAGTTTGAAATTTTCCAAGTTTGGTACTCACTGCTTTTGAACCCCAGGGCTCAGAGCATAGCTTTTAATGCCAGTGCCTAGCTGTTCTAAATGCACTCCAAATTTGGGGTTTCTGACTCCCCCCAGAGCCGGAGATATTGGGTTCCAAACAAGGTCCGAAACCATGTACTTTTTCAAAACAACCCAAAACATTTTTTAGGCTTTAGCTCAGGCGTACTCGGGGCTAGGGGCCCCAAACATGGCGCGTGTCTTCACCAAGTAAGGGACCACCTGCATGCCAAGCTTGGGGCCCCTGTCCTACAGAGTTCGGCATTGAGCCCCAATGTCCATTTTTGGGTGGGCAGAGCACTTTCAGTAACTTCTGTTCTGTTGGCACCAGTGGGCCCTTCATTTCTGTGCGGGGCCATTGGGGTCCCCAGAGAGCACGCAGCAAATTTTGATATTTCTGGGACTTGTAGTTTGACAGATATGACCATTTGTTGCTTGTAAAATGCTGAATGTTCCTTTGTCAGAATTCAGCCATAGCTTTTCTCACCTGGCGAGGCCTCCAAAAGTCCGAGGCATGCAAGTTCTTAAAATATTCCCCACCTCTGGAGAAATGAGCATGGCGATTTGCAGGGTGCTGCGATGTGAATAAGGCCTTCAGATAATTCTTAGCTGGTTGCATTAGTCTCAAAGGCAATGGACACAGTGAGGCCAATCTTCTGAGAACGGGCACATTAAGCCTTGTGTGGCATTCTGAATCTTTCTCAGATGCTGTATGAAAGTTTTCTGGCATCGGACACAGGTCCTCTTTCTTCCTTTGTCAGAATTCAGCCAAAGCTTTTCTCATGTGGTGAGGCCTCCGAAAGTACGAGGCCATCCATGCTGTAACTGTAAAGCCGGATGCAGGAGGCCACCTTATGTTACTTCGCCTGTAGATTATCAGCCACCACTGTAGCAGTAGCAGCCACTAATTAGCAGCTGCTACTATGCCAGCAGCAGTAACAACCTCTGAATAGCAGCTGCCACTATGTCAGCAGCAGTAACAGCCACAGATTAGCAGCTGCCACTATGCCATCAGCAGTAACAGCCACTGAATAGTTGCTGCCACTATGCTAACTGTACACAGTATATGGGTTATTTCCAGTGGAAATGTTTTAGGCTAATTTCACACCAGGACGTTGCGTTAGAGGGGGCGTTAGGTCGCATAATGTCCCCCTAACTCAACGCCTGGTGGTGCTGGATCTGGACGTCAGAGTGAGCCGCGTTGTGCAGCTCACTCTGGCGTCAGTGATGCCGTGATGCGCACTCTTGTGCGCATGCGGCATCACATGGTCCCGCCGGCCAATCGCCGCACAGAGCGGCTGCTCCAGGAAGTAAACACTGCACGTCATAACGTGCAGTGCATATTAATTAGCCATGTGCGCTCTCCGCTCCTCCCCAACATTAGTGAGCATGTGCAAGCAGTCAGGGCCGGCGCTACCATTAAGGCAAAGGAGGCAGCTGCCCCAGGGCCCCAGAGCTTGTAGGGGCCCCCAGTGGCTACAAGAGGAAAACATTTTTTTTCAAATCGGCCTTATAGTTTTTGAGAAAATCGATTTTAAAGTTTCAAAGGAAAAAAAAAACACATTTAAAAACCTGCCGACTTTAATGGTTAATAACAAATCCACCTTAAATGCTAGAAACCCTAATTTGCAGGATATGTTAAGGAGATCATTAGGAATAAGAGGAAAAAACAATTTCTCAAAAAGACCTTATAGTTTTTGAGAAAATCGATTTTAAAGTTTAGAAGGAAAAAAGTATAGTTTTAAATGCGATAAATGTCACTTTTAGTAGCAAACCTAACGGTAGTGTAATTTTACATGCATCAAATGAAAGCGCAATAAATTTCCTGACGGGGTTTCCATGGGGTCTATACGCAGCCGCAGCGCTTTGGCCAGCGATCGCTATACTGCCGCAATATGGCTGTATGAAGATCCCTGACATTTTTTCCTATTTTCCCAATTTTTTTTTATGTTTAGAGTGTGGGATTTTTTTTTTTTTTTTTAATTATGTGGGGTCCCCCCTCCTGAAACTTTTTAACCCCTTGTCCCCCATGCAGGCTGGGATAGCCAGAATGTGGAGCTCTGACCGATTGGGACTTCACACCCTGACTATACCAGCTGCAAAAAAGGTCCCATAATGCCGATTTTTGTTCCGGGGTATATGTTGGGGGGGCCCCCCAGGTTTATTTTGCCCTGGGGCCCCATTGTTGCTTAAACCGGCCCTGCAAGCAGTCTAACGCGGCTCAGCCGCGTCTAAAGTACTGCATGCAGTACGTTGCCTTGTGACGCAGCATTACAATGTAACGCAACGTCCGCACTGTGAACAGCCCCATTGATTTTTCATTACTGTGCGGTGGGCTGTTACAGGCTGCTCTAACGTGCGCCTGTAACGTCCCACTGTGAAACCAGCCTTATTTGACAAAATGTCACAGGCATAGTGTCCCTAACAGCAATCAGCAATAACTGTGTTTAATATCGCTAGCTCACCCCCTAGCACTCTCAAGAGCAGCAATATGGCCCTTGGATTAAAAAGTCTGGACACCTCTGCTCTAGATAGGGATGCGCAAATGTGGGCTGTGCCTGCCCAGTAGCTAAAGCCACTTGTGCATGTCTTTTGTCCCTAGTCTTCTTGAGGTGACTTTCCCTATGAAGTTCCCCGTGGGGTCACCTTAATAGACTAGCGGACAGCTTTTCCCTCTGTGCACGAGGAGCTTTGTTGTACTGGGTATGCTTGGAGAAGATGTTTAGTACAGATTAACACAGGAGTGCAACCAGAAGGGCCGGGCGGTTCACACTCGCAATGCAAATCTCGATTTTGCATTGCGATTTTACCGCAGTTTGTGTTTTGATTCAGAGAGAATCGCAATGCACATGCCCCCCAAAGCATTGCATGCAGCATGTTTGCGATTTATACAAATCACAAGTGCTGCGGTGACAATGATCCCATAGGGATACATTCGCAGCAGTGCTTTGCTGATCGTTAGTGATCAGCATAGCGCTGAAAAGTACTCAAGTGTGAACCAGCCCTGACAGTGTCCTGGGCAGCTGCGTTAGACTCAACGAAGCACTGGGAAGCCTCTGGACCATCCAGGAGTTTCTCACGACTTTGGTAAGTAGCCAAATATTTCTACTCCCATTCCTGCTGTAAATACGACCGAAGTGAGAGTGATATGGAGGCTGCCATATTTATTTCCTGTTAAACAATACCAGTTGGCTGGCATCCCTGCTGATTTATTTGGCTGCAGTAGTGTCTGAACCACACCAGAAACAAGCTTACAGTGAATCTTGTCAGATCTGACAGTAATGTCATAAACACCTGATCTGCTGCATGCTTGTTCTGGGTCTGTGGCTAAAAGTATTAGAGGCAGAGGATCAGCAGGACAGCCAGGCAATGTGCATTGTTTAAAAGGTAATAAATATGTGCAGCCACTATATGTCTCTCACCTCGGTTTCCTTTTAAGCTGCATACATTTTGCAGGAAATCGTTATGCAATTTGAAAATATTTGGTCTCCATGACCATTTCTGAAGTTGACAATAGGACAAGTATTTCATGTGCTTATTAGGTAGGTTTTTGCTGGCCAGACATTGGGGACCTGAACACATGGAGCAGAATTGCCCCAACAGTCTGGCAATACATTCACCTGGGGAGTGGTGTTAACACAGGAGCCAGCCTGAGTGTGTACTACACATGGATCCCCACTGGCAGCTTTGTGGGGAGGAGCATTGTTAGTTGTTGGTATATACAAATGCTGAAATGTTAGACCTCTCTGTGAAGGGATTCCATGTGAAAGAAGTTGCTAGGGCTGTTCTTGTGGGACCAATAGAATGCAGATAAGCAGTCCTTTCTTAGGCTTGCCCCCTGGTTAAGTAAAAATTAGTAGTTCCGGGTTATTATAATGGGCACAATGGTAACAGGAGTTATATAAATATGTTGATATATCCAGGGCTCGTTTAAGCCACATGGGGGCCCTGGGGCAAAAATAACTTGGGGGCCCCCCCTACACCCCCCCAGTGAAGTCAGCCCCTGAACCGACCGCTGCCCCTCGTTGTCTCCCATAGCCCCCGCACATTGTGTAGCTTATCTTCCTATAATAACTCACCTATATCAGCTGCTCCATCCTGTGCTTTGCCTTCAGCCCTGCTGCCCGTGTCTCCTCCATCCGGCACATGTAATGTGTAAATAACATGCACAGGATCATAGAGACAGGCAGCGTGACTGAAGAGGAAGCACGGGATGGAGCTGCTGCAGGGACAGGTGAGTTATTACAAGCAGCTGGGTAGGGGTGTAACTACATCAGGCCCCTCTGCAGAGATTTCTTGGTGGACACCCCCCTTGGAACAGAACAGAGACATACCAGCAGAATCAATCAGTAAAGAAATTAAGAGTGTTGCCCAAGAATGTCCCACAAAGCTACGTATGCCATGTTCCAACAAGCTATTCAGTCAACTACTCATACTAGGGATGATTGGAAAGTGCAATTTCCGATCCGCTGGAATTGCGGAATTCCACCAGCACAAAATTCTGTAACTGCTACATACCGTCTGAATTTTTCTAAATTCCGGGCAATTCGGTCCCGGCGGAAAAAAAGTCTCTCTCTACTCCTCCTCCTCCTCACATAGATAGTAGTGTAACCATTTCCTCTTCCTCCTCCTCCTCCTCGGATCTTGTCTTCCAGGGATTTGTAGGGTCTCAAAAGCAAGCTCACATGCATTGGCCAGGAATCAAACCCAGGTCAACTGCTTGGAAGGCAGCTATGCTCACCACTATATCACCAACACTACGTGCTGAAGCCAGCCTAGCATGTACCATTGCGATATACCCAAGAAAAAAATGAGCTTGCTTATTTGCATAATTTGCTAGATGAAAGCAGTGGGACACATGGTGATACTGCTTACAGGCTTCAATTCAAGACTTTAGACAGATCATGTGCCCCCTGGATGATGCTGGTGTAACACACACAGCAAAGGACAACAATTTAACCACTTGAGGATCACAGTCTTTTCGCCCCTTAAAGAGAGTCTGTATTGTTAAAATCGCACAAAAGTAAACATACCAGTGCGTTAAGGGACATCTCCTATTACCCTCTGTCACAATTTCGCCGCTCCCCGCCACATTAAAAGTGGTTAAAAACAGTTTTAAAAAGTTTGTTTATAAACAAACAAAATGGCCACCAAAACAGGAAGTAGGTTGATGTACAGTATGTCCACACATAGAAAATACATCCATACACAAGCAGGCTGTATACAGCATTCCTTTTGAATCTCAAGAGATCATTTGTGTGTTTCTTTCCCCACTGAGGGGGGAGTGCATAGCAGAACCACAACACTGAAGAACTTGGCAGCCTTCCAGACACAGGCTGACAAGTCTGACAAGGGAAAGATACATTGATTTATTACAGAGACTGTGATAGTACAAAGTGCTGCAGTAAGCCAGAACACATTAGAATAGCTTTTGGAACTTGTAGGATGATAAAAAACAGGATGCAATTTTTGTTACGGAGTCTCTTTAAGGACCAGAACCTTTTTCTCCATTCAGACCACTGCAGCTTTCACGGTTTATTGCACTGTCATACAACCTACTATCTAAATGAATTTTACCTCCTTTTCTTGTCACTAATACAGCTTTCTTTTGGTGCTATTTGATTGCTGCTGCGAGTTTTAGTTTTTATTATATTCATCAAAAAAAGACATGAATTTTGTCAAAAAAATTATTTTTTTTTTTTTACTTTCTGTGCTGACATTTTTTTTAAATAAAGTAAAATTTCTGTATACATTTTTGTCCAAATTTATTGTGCTACATGTCAAAAAAAAACAAAACATGCAGTGTATATTTATTGGTTTGGGTAAAAGTTATAGCGTTTACAAACTATGGTGCCAAAAGTGAATTTTCCCATTTTGAAGCATCTCTGACTTTTCGGCGCACCTGTCAGGTTTCACGAGGTGCTAAAATTCCAGAATAGTATAAATACCCCCCAAATGACCCCATTTTGGAAAGAAGACATCCCAAAGTATTCACTGAGAGACATGGTGAGTTCATAGAAGATTTTATTTTTGCCACAAGTTAGCGGAAAATGACACTTTGAGACAAAAAAAAAAAGTTTCCATTTCTGCTAACTTGTGACAAAAAAAAAAAAAATTAAATCTGCCAAGGACTCACCATGCCCCTCTCTGAATACCTTGAAGTGTCTACTTTCCAAAATGGGGTCATTGGTGTGGTGTGTTTACTGTCCTGGCATTTTGGGGGTGCTAAATTGTAAGCAACCCTGTAAAGCCTAAAGGTGCTCATTGGACTTTGAGCCCCTTAGCGCAGTTAGGCTTCAAAAAAGTGCCACACATGTGGTATTGCCGTACCCAGGAGAAGTAGTATAATGTGTTTTGGGGTGTATTTTTACACATACCCATGCTGGGTGGGAGAAATATCTCTGTAAATGACAATGTTTTGATTTTTTTTTTTTTTACACAAAATTGTCCATTTACAGAGAGATGTCACCCACCCAGCATGGGTATGTGTAAAAATACACCCCAAAACACATTATACTACTTCTCCTGAGTACAGCGATACCACATGTGTGGCACTTTTTTGCACCCTAACTGCGCTAAGGGGCCCAAAGTCCAATGAGTACCTTTAGAATTTCACAGGTCATTTTGAGACATTTGGTTTCAAAACTACTCCTCACGGTTTAGGGCCCCCAAAATGCCAGGACAGTATAGGAACCCCACAAATGACCCCATTTTAGAAAGAAAACACCCCAAGGTATTCTGTTAGGAGTATGGAGCGTTCATAGAAGATTTTATTTTTTGTCACAAGCTAGCAGAAATTGATTGTATACAGTACACAGGGGGGGTGATCAGGAGCCCCCAAGGGGCAGTTTAGGGTCCTTTCTAAAAAATAGTTGACAGATAGTGACAGGGAGTGAATGATGGGTGATTAGGGGGGTGATTGGGTGCAAACAGGGGTCTGAGGGGTGGGCAGGGGGGGTCTGAGGGGTGCTGTGGGCGATCAGAGGGAAGGGGGGGGAGATCAGTGTGCTTGGGTGCAGACTAGGGTGGCTGCAGCCTGCCCTGGTGGTCCCTCGGACACTGGGACCATCAGGGCAGGAGGCAGCCTGTATAATATGCTTTGTATACATTACAAAGCGTATTTGTGATGATTTGCTCAGCTGCCTGTGCAGGCAGCCAGCCCTTTGACCATTGTGTAGGTTTGCATGCTGCAGGACTCTGGAAAGAACAGATTCTGTCAGTTTTGCAGCTTGTGCTTGCAGAGGAATTTGCATACGTTGTCATGCAAATTGCCTGGCCACATTCATTGGAGGCGTGTACTATAAGTACTATGTCTTTCCCACAATGCTTGGCTGTTCATAAGGATTTCGTCCTATGTAACACTCCTGGTGGGGTGTCAGCCTTGCTCTCTGTTTGAACATCAGCTTAGAGTAATTCCTAAATCTGCGCTAGGCAGATTTCCCTAGTGCTGTTAGGATTGTATTATCTGTATTGCCTGTTCTGTCTTGTCTTGCCTGTTTGCCATTGTCCTGTCCCTATGGTGGTTGACAGGAAATGGTTCTGATCTCTGTTCTTGGAGTATAGCTGGTGCAGCGGTTGCTACCAGCTATCTCTTCTGTTCTGTCTCCTGGGATCGCACTAGCTACTTTTTGCTAGCGCTGGGGATCCTTCTGTTCTGTCTTCTGGGATCGCGCTAGCCACTTTTCGCTAGCGCTGGGGATCCTTCTGTTCTGCTACTCTGTACTTGGATCGCGCTAGCCACTTTTCGCTAGTGCTGTGGATCCTATCTCTCGCTTGTCCCTGTTTTCGTGTGTCTGTCTGCTACGCTTGCTGGAGGCTCGGTGAGGTAACCGTTAAGCAAGTGCTCGCGTCCTCTGTTTCATGTTTGTCTGTTAATGGTTAGTTAGGCGTGCTTGTCTCTATTGTGCTTATCACGTGGAGACCGCGCATAACCGCGTGCACTGTTGCGAATGAGTGCGGTGTTCGCGGTTAGCTAGCATTTGTTATTTTCCGTATCTCCTCATTGTATTATTTGCTGTGCCTTTGCTAACCTCGTATTCTGTTCTGATCTGCCTTGTGTCTCGTCTGGCGATCGCACCTCTCGCGATCGCGTTCCTATTTCATATCTGCTGTTGTGTGTATGCGGTTGCGGGGTGGCGACTGGATTGGCACACACACATACAACCTGTCCCTTTGCTCATTCTCATTCGCAATCGCCTCTCTTGCGATTGCGTTCTGCGTTTCGTACAATTCCTGTCTGGCATTTGTGGAGGTACAGAGGATTGATTCCTCTGCACTCCCCAGCGCCATCTGCCGACAGGAATTTTCCCTCTACGGGTGCGTAGCATCTTTTGCTGGGTTCCTGCAAATTATACGCTTGTGGAGGATTTCCGCCGTGTCAGCGCACGCGTTGTGCGCTGATCACGGGGAAAGTTCCACAATCGTTACAGTATTATATGCTTTCATTGCGGCGATCTGGGAGCCAGTAATCCGCCGGCGCTTCTGAACAGCTGGCTGGTTACTGCGTGAGGGGGGCGGAGCCTGTCACCGGCACCTGATCGCGTGACGCGATCGGCGCATAAACACTCCCACCGCTTCCGATGGGCGTATTGCGGTTGTTTGGGCCCAGCCCTTGCCACAGCCCATCGGCTGTGGGCGGCCGGCAAGTGGTTAAATAGGAGGCCCAATGAAAGCCTATGGGGGATTTTAGCACTTTTGCACACCCGTAACTTTAGTTTGCAGAGATGTAGGGAACCCAACATTGGAGTGCAAGTACAACAATATGCCTTCTACCTGCATGAGACATGTCGTGAGATTCAGACTTTGCTAATGGCCATGGCAGCGATTTATGTTTGTCAGAATCGCCACCATTACCATTGCAAAAATAAACAGGTTTTTGTGACCCTAGGCTGTGACCTCTTGGGCCTAGGGGCCCGAAACTCACCAGTCATGATCGCCCTAAGAGTCCCTATAATGCTAGAGCCATCGCCCTTTGAAAAAATGTTAGATTTTGGAAAGTGAAATAGGAGGCCCAATGAAAGCTAATGGCAAAATTCAGCACGTTTGCACCCCCATAACTCTGGTTGATTTATCACCCACTGACTTTAGCAGATAATAGCAAAGGCCCCTTACATCCTAGCAACACCAAATTTGCAGGATATGTTAAAAGGATAGTGAGAAACAACATTTTCAAAAAATTAAAACACTTTATTTTGGGGGAATGTTCTGAGTGTGGGAAATTTGAAAAAAAAATGGTGTGGGGTCCCCCCTCCCGAGCCTCTGTAACCCCCTGTCCCCCCATGCAGGCTGGGATAGCCAGAATGTGGAGCCCCGGCCGACTGGGTCTTTGCACCCTGAGCTATACCAGCCCACATGGTCCATGGTATGGGGGGGCTCTGGGAAGGGGGGGTGTCCAAGCCTCCCCCTTTCCCCCGGAGCGGAGGGTCGGGCAAGCCTCCCACTCCCCCCGGAGCCCTTGTCCAATCCACGGACAAGGGGATTTTTCCCACGCCAATATCCTCGGTAAACGATCCAACGAATACAATATCCTCTTATCTTGCGATCTTCAATTACGTTGATTGAAGAGAAGATCTCCGACACCCCCCACATAGCAGAGAATGCGTCTTTTGGGACGCATAGCTGCAGAGTCCCGCTGTATCCCCCCACCTGCCGGGTCCCACTGTCTCACCCCACCTGCCTTCACCTGTCACCCTCACCTAGGCTTGCACCTGGTACACCCATAGTTGTATTGCACAAATATATCTACTTTTATATTGCCCTTCACAAGTGTTTTGTGTCTAATCATTCATTTCAAAGGGATAAAGAGGCTCAATTTAGTGACTTTTTTTGGGTTCAGTTCCTCTTTAACAGCTGTATGCAGGCCCGGATTTCTGCAAAGGTCACAGAGGCCACGGCCTAGGGCGATAAAATCAGATAAGATCAGAAGGGCGGCATGACTTGGAGAGAGAAGAGGTCATATGTCAAAGTAAATCATCTCCTCTGTTCCCGCAGCGCAGCCAGCCAGCGCCCTGCTCTGCACTAATAGAGGAATTCCAGAGTTCCCCAATCCCTGCACCTCTTACTTCCTGATGTGTTATAACAATCAGGATCAATCATAACTGTCACCTGATGATCCAATTATTTATATGGATCGACATACAGTACAAGTGGATGTGAGAAATACCAGGGATTTACATTACAAAGAAGATAAAACTAAGTTCCGCTGAGTTCTAATGCAGGCATTCATAAACATTTCTGCTAGTTTCTTCGCCTTCTCTTTTAGAGCTGTGACACTGTCTGACCCCAGCAGTTGTAAATTACACTTTCTTATCTAGGCCTAATTTATTGCTTTCTTTTCTTCTTAGCCAGTGATCTGGTCTCTGCTTAAGTTAACTCTTTCCTGACTCATTTTCTGTCTTTCATCTCTGACCATCTATGAGAACTGCTGCAGCCTGGAATAAAAATGCTGTATGCTTCCCTTTCATTGCTAAACTGTCACTGTCACCTGAGCTGTTACTACCTCTATGCTAGTGTGTATGAATTGGCATCCTTCTGCTTTCCTGTAGCATTAGAGCATTGTACCATCTTAGCCATCAGCAAAAGCAGAGAGTTTTGAATCAGGATGATACCATTTATTGACTTAAAAGAAAAAGAGTAATCTTTCTGCTAATAAGCCTTCTTCAGACTTTGTTCCTGTATACTGTCTATATGTTAAAGCACACCGCCATATGTACATTCAGCATTCAAAAGAGATACGTAGATTTTTCAGCAAATATAAATAAATGTCATTCAGATGCTTTAAAGTGGAGCTGAACTCTTGCACAGGACAGAAGGAAACCATGCAGAGACATGCACCATGTGTGTATTTAGAGAGCCTTTCGAATTCTTCCACATCTGTGTCTAATCACAAATTTGATATCTTCCCTGTGTCACCTGGCTGCCACAGCATATAAGCTTATTTTAAAGCACAAGATGTTAATATATTTGCTTCCATGAAAGTAGGAATTAGACACACTGTCTATTTATTGCAGGATTTGTATCAGCTGTAACAAAGAAATGTTTTTTCTTTAAAGGTTATGTTGTTGAGTATCTTTTAGAGCAGAGAGGAAGTTCTGAGTTCAGGTCCACACTAATTACAACCAAACATCCAAAGTGGGTCTTGACAGGATGTTTGCTACTTACCTGTTCTCTGTTTTGTTTGGGCTTTTCTCCATTGCACTGTCCTGCCACCTGTTTGTGGCTCCAACTGCAGTCAGCCGCACAGAGGACAAAGAAGCAGTGCATGCTCTGGCCACTTGCTCTCCCTGTAATTTCCTGCTCCTGCCCAGATGTGCACAGCAACCAAGGCCGGTACAGTGTTATGCATTCTTGACGAGTACCGATCATACATCAGCGTAATTTCTCAAGTATGCATTCCCAGAACACTATCGGGTGCTGTGCACATTCGAGCAGGAGCGCAAATTTCCATCGTGAGAGGACAGAGCATCCACTGATTCTTTGTTCAATGAGGGGCACAGCAGCACAACTGAAATGAGCCCATTCAAACCAGTGATCGCTAGTCAGATAGGTGGACAGAATGTTTTTTGGTGGTGGTGGTGGGTGGGGGGGTTGGGGGGGCGCTTGGTGACAGCAGGCCTAGGGCACTGGTAAGTACAAATCCGGCCCTGGCTGTATGGTTTCCAAAGGGAGGAGGGGGGGGGGTAATATATAACTAATGGAGGGGAGATATTGTGATTAATTCTTCAGCCTATGGAGTGGACGGATTGTGATAACTTTTTCTTCCTATGTCTTGTCCTTTGACCTAACAGAGGAAGAAAATATTTGATACCTCGATCTCACAGAGCATATATTCTCACGGGTACATTTCATAATTTTTGCAAAGCTTTCCAGATTATGGGAAAAATGTGAACCAAACTTTTTTGAAAAAAAGTTCCTGTTTCACTGCGAACGCGAACCACCCAAAGTTCGCCTGGAACCGTTTGCCGGTGAACTGTTCGGGCCAACTCTAACCCAGTCAACCTAGTAGTATGACTCAAGGCAAAAACTAAAATTGGGAGTAAAGAAATATAACTCCATAATTTTTTAAACTCATCTAGATCATCTGCCCCGGACAATGTATAGCAGGGCCCAAGGATGATTTTATTAGTTTCATTATTGAAAAGAAAGTAAATGCAATAAGATGTAAAAAAATAAAAATTTAAAAACATAAAAAAACATGAATAAAATGTTTTAAAGACTATGTACCTTGTTGGTGGCCAACAAGGTACATAGTCTTTAAAACATTTTATTCGTGTTTTTTATTTTTGTTTTAAAAACATTTTTTTTTACATCTTATTGCATTTATTTTCTTTTATTACAAGTAAATAAGACATGTTGTTTATAGAATGCACTGTATGCAAATGTGCACATCGTGCAGGGAAAAGCAGAAAGATGTGCGATTTAAAAATGCATGGAAAATCACAAACACAAAACACGATGAGCGTTTTCCAGAGCAAAACTAATGACTGCAATAGCCTGTGGAATTGTGTGCGTTTTGCCGTCCCGACACATGCATAATCGCATCTAGTGTGTTCCCTGCCTTAGAGATAAATATTATAGGGCCGGACTTCCTAACCCTGTCCTCAAGGCCCACCCACAGTCCATGTTTTGCAGGAAATAGCACATATTCACAAGTGAGGTAATTAGAGTCTCAGCAGAGCTGATTAAATACTTCTGTGTGTATTTCCACAAAACATGCACTGCTGGTGGTACTTGAGGACAGGGTT
Organism: Hyperolius riggenbachi; assembly: GCF_040937935.1. Taxonomy (NCBI): domain Eukaryota; kingdom Metazoa; phylum Chordata; class Amphibia; order Anura; family Hyperoliidae; genus Hyperolius; species Hyperolius riggenbachi. The sequence continues at coordinate 114,676,521 of NC_090653.1, read as the reverse complement.
GGGGAACACTGTTCTAAGGTACAATAGGAAGCTTCACTTTAACTGGTTGTAAACAGCGCCGGTTTAAGCCACATGCGAGCCCTGGGGCAAAAGTAACTTGGGGCTCCCCTAACCCCCCCAGCGAAGTCAGCCCCGAACCGACTGCTGTCCCTCGTGGTCTTGCATAGACTTCTCCCATGGCCCCCCTGCGCATTGTGTAGCTCAGCTGCCTTGTAATAACTCACCTGTATCAGCTGCTCCATTCTGTGCTTTGCCTTCAGCCCTGCTGCCTATGTCTCCTCCATCCACCACATGTTACGTGTAAATAACATGCACAGGGTCATAGAGGCATGCAGCGTGGCTGAAGAGGGAGTACAGGATGGAGCTGCTGCAGGTACAGGTGAGTTATTACAAGGCAGATGGGTAGGGGTATAACTACATCACGCCCCTCTGCAGAGATTTGTTGGTGCCCCTCCCCCTGGACCAGAACAGAGACATACCAGCAGAATCAATCAGTAAAGAAAATAAGAGTGTTGTCCAAGAATGTCCCACAAAGCTATGTATGCCATGTTCCAACAAGCTATTCAGTCAACTATTCAGACATTTTAAAAAAAATCACCAGGGTTGCACTTTTATTTCGCTTTCCCGTATGACAAGAAGACACAGCTAGCACTAGGGGAAGAGGGAAACAAAGGTGAATGAGGGAGGGCAGGTGCCAACCAAGAGGGCTTCTGAGCGTTTTTCAAATCAACAGTGATTTGGAAAGCACTTGGCTAATGTTACCCTATGACAGTGTTCTGACAGCAGCGTTGTGATTTTTTTCAAAATCACAAACACACTGCAAGTAGCATTTTTTTGAGCGATTCATTCAAAAATTGCTTTAAAAATCGTTTCATAAAATCGCACTCAGAAATTGCTAACCATTGTTATTGCGATTTTGGCGTGTACTAGCCCAGAGAGAGGAGGAGTGGAGAGAAATTGAGAATAGCCTGAGATGGAGCAGAGAGCTTATCTGTATTGCAGTCCCACATCACACAGAGGCTACTTGCCTGTAATAGTATTCTTGTCCCTGCTGGTCTCTCACACAAGTCAGAAAGCAGCCCTCCTGGAGTCTAGGGACTGTCAAAAACCCGATTTAGCGGGCGAACGACGGAACGACGGGGCTTTCAAACGACTCGTCGTTCGCGGAAATCCGACGTGTGTATGGGCCTTTATGTTTCACATTGCTTTACAACAACAAATTTGAATACACCAGACACCAGACCAGCCCTAAATCACTGAATGAAAGGCGGCCTGGGGGGAGGTGGCCCCCCTTCCCCACTGGCCAGTGTGGGTCTGCCTGCCACTGCAGCTGAGCTGAACATGCAAGCATATGGGAACAGTCTGAAAGACCACCTGGGGGGCCCAGCAGAGGTCAGAGGCCCCGGGGCATTTGTCCCTTTTGCCTCTATTGTAGCGCCGGCCCTGCCTACCATTTAGCAAAGTCTCAATTCATAAAAGCTGTTTCCGCATGAAAAGCTACAATTCCCCAGCAGAGCGATACATTTCCGCCTTGTGCGTTGATTTTCTAGATTTATCTAGAAAAAGTAACAAAATGTCAATTCATAAAGATTAGAGGAAGCGGTATGCAGACGGGATATACCGCTTCCTCTGATGTAGCGAGAAGCGTGCGGAATACATACAAGTGAATGGGACAGACCTCCCAAGCAGCAGCAGAGAGGGCAGCACACGGAGGGACTCTGCCTGCTTCTGTGTTTCCGCTAGGTTACTGCCTGCCTACCAATTTTTATGAATGACCACCCAGAAGTCTAAAATTCCGATGCGGTATTTTCCCTCTACGAATATTTTCGCCCCAAATGTTTTATGAATGGAGGCCATAATCTTACAATGGTTTCCCTCCAAAATAAAGCAATGTGACAACAACAGTTTTAAAAAATGGATCCACAACTGTTACCCTGTATTTACGGATAATTCGTAAAGGTGGCCATACATTAGGGGACTTGGTGGGCAATTGATCATCCGATTAGATTATAATCAAACCGGATGAAAATCAGTGCTGCCAAGTGCACGCCCGATCGACGATGCGATCAATTTTGTCCCGAAATTGGTGCATGAATTGGTTGGGCATACTGCAAGGTGTAGGGCCGACTTCCTCAATTGGGTAACAAAGTAACAAAGAGCGATTAAACCCCTGGTGTGGTTTCCACAGTGTAAAAACGTGTGCGCTTATACATTGCCTGTCCTGTGTCACGGTGTCCTGCCCCTTTTCCATCAGCCCCATATATGCCATCAGCGTGTGTGATGGAAGAGCGTCGGATCGGGACGCTGGATGGGCACTGCGACACAGGACAGGTAATGTATGAGTGCACACATCCACACTAGGGAACAGCGGCAAGGCTGCGCACTGGGTCGATTTCCAAAATATTTTAGCATGAAATTGATTGGGAATCGGCCTGTGGTGTATGGGCAGCTGATGGATCTCTCTCCGATCAGAGAGCAATCTATCCCTTGGTCAAATCTGCCCAATCACTGCTTGATGTATGGACATCTTAAAGAGGACCTGTAACTTTAAAACGTCTCCTGGGGGTACTTACCATGGGAGGGGAGAAGACTCTGGATACTATTGAGACTTCCCCGTCCTCCTCCATCCCACGTTCGCAGTGCTAGTAGCGGTCCCTGAATGGCAGCCATGTAAATATCTACCGCTCCAGCTCAGTAGCGGCTCTACGCTTGGGGTCATTTGGAAATAGCTAATCCCAATCAGATCTGCTGTACTGCACAGGTGCAATTGGCCTGCACAGTAGAGTGGTCCCGATCAGGATTGGCTATTTCGACCTGATCCCGAGCAGAGAGCCACTACTGCTCCTTCGCTGGGGAAGGTTAATATTGCCACAGCCGACTTTTCTTGTGGTTTTGGGGGCCCAGTGCTGCCACTGTGGGATGGAGGACAGGGAAAGCCTCTATAGGATCCCCCTCCCGAGATAAGTACCCCCCTCCCGGATGTTTTTGAAGTTACAGATTCTGTGTGTGTGAAATCCCAGCTGCAGCCTCTCCATTGGGCTCTATTCATAAAACTTTACCGCAAGTTTTCCACTCAAAACAGCTGACTTTCCCGACGATTTAGCAAAGTGGGCATTCATAAAGGCTGTTTCCGCATGAAAATCTGACATTCCTGTGCAGTGCAGTGCGGGAAATTACCGCCTTGTGTGGAGATTATCACAACACATGTCACTGAAGGTTAATTCATAAAGATTAGAGCAGACAGAATGGGCTCTATTCATAAAACTTTAACGCAAGTTTTCCACTCAAAACAGCGGACTTTCCCGACCATTTAGCAAAGTGGGCATTCATAAAAGCTGTTCCCGCATGAAAATCTACAATCCCCCAGTAGAGCGAGAAATTTCCGCCTTCTGCAGTGTTTTTCTAGATTTATCTAGAAAAAAGTAACAAAATGGCCATTCATAAAGATTAGATGAAGCGATATGTGGACGGGAAATACGGCTTCCTCAAAGCCTGCGGATTACATACAAGTGAATGGGACGTACCTCCCAGAGAGAGCAGTGCACGGAGGGACTCTGCCGGCGTAAGTGTTTCCGCATGCCTTCCGACAGCTTACCGCCAGCCTTCAGCGGGAGATCTCCGCACTTGCATCGCAGCTGGCAACATTTTTATGATTGACCACCCAGAAGTCTAAAATACCGCTGCGGTATTTTCCCTCCAGGAGTTTTTTCACCACAAATTTTTTATGAATAGAGCCCAATGTGTGCAGAGAAACCCCGCTGTTTAGATAAGGTGATAAGCCAGCAATAACAGGCAAGCTAATGGAGAGACAGACCTCCCAGGCAGCTGCAGTGAGAGGAGAGCAGACAAGGCATTCCGGAATACCAAGGCTGTGTTTTTTTAACCCCTTGGGTACCTGTTTTCAGATAAATTTCACATCAGAAAGCCTACATGTGTAACATTTCTGGAATTTCTTCTAAGCTGCAGCAATTAAATGGATTGAATAGGAAGACTAATAGATTCAGCGCGGATTCAGGAGGAGAGGCAGAACAATGCACATGTAAAGGGATGCTGGGGCTGCCTCCTTTATACTAAAGCTGTCTCTGCAGGAGCAAATGTATCAACTCAGCCAGCAAATGTAACAACTCAGCAGCACTGCCAGTCTAGTGTGGGAATTCCCCGACCTATTATCGCAAGTTTAAACATTTTTATGAATTAGCACACAAAAGTCTAAAATACCGATGCAGTGTTTTCCCTCCAAGATTTTTTTTACCACAAATGTTTTATGAATAGAGCCCCTTCTCTCCCCTCTCTGCTCCTTACATAAGATAGTAATGTTAGGGGGCGGGGCCAAATTAGAGGGAAAAATAAACTGGAGTGATCATTGGCCAAGGGGAGGGACAAAAGCTGAGGCTGGGCTGCAGTAACTGGCTGGCTAAGCTGAGGGGCGGGACTGTCTTGCACAGCAGGGAACTCCTTTTGAAACATGTTGTGGGCAGGGCTTGTCACTAGCATCAGCCTACAGCTATCACTATGGGCTAAGGCTGAGCCTGTCACAATAAATGCCACTGCCCCCTTAGCCAATTACTGGCAGGGGTGTGGATTTGATAGTAAAAGGTGGGAGATTGGAAAAAGCTTGAGTAGCTGTGCCTTCTGCACTTGACTTGTTTGAAATGGATTAGTTTGGTGTGAAATCCCACAGCGTGCTGCCTGTCTCCCCTGTGTCGGCCATCTTATCCCTGCTCCAGCCAGCCTCATGCCTCAGCACCCTCACAGTAACTAGCTGAGCTCACATACTCCCTGTAGCTCAGGGGGAGGCAGAGGGACACAGATTGTGCATGCACAGCAGCCCCCAACTCACAGGATGTGGGGAGTGGCAGTGTGTAGCAGGGATAGGAGAACTGAGTTTAAAAGTGTAGGTAAGTGGCCAACTGCATTAGGACTGGGCTTTGTGTCAGCTGGCTTAGCATAGCAAGACTAGAGTAGCCACCAGTCCAGCACAGCTTAAAGGGATACTTGAGGTGAGAGGTATATGGAGGCTGCCATATTTATTTCCTTATAAGCAATACCAGTTTCCTGGGTATCCTGCCGATCCCCTGCCTGTAATATTTTTTTAGCTATAGACCCCCAAACAAGCTTGCAGCAGGTCAGGTGGTTCTGATTGTTCTAACAAGATTAGCTGCATGTATGTTTCTGGTGTGATTCATGCATTACTGCAACCAAATAGACCAGCAGGTCTGCCAGGCAACTGCCATTTTTTTTTCATGAAATGCATGTGACAGCCTATATATCTCTTTTGTTACAGTTGTCCTCTAAATGATATATGAGGCAAATTAAAAAGGAGTGTTAAAGGGAACCCAAGGTGAGAGGGATATGGTGGCTGACATGTTTGTTTCCTTTTAAATAATTCAGATTTGCCTGGCTGTCCTGCTGATCCTCTGCCTCTAATACTTTCAGCCATAGACCCTGAACAAGCATATGCTGATCAGATGTGTCAAATCTCACAGGATTAGCTGCATGCTTGTTCTGTGTGTGATTTACACCCAACTGGCCAGAATTCTCAGTAGGACTGCCAGGCACAGGCAACTGGTATTGTTTAAAAGGAAATGTCAGCTTCCATAGGTCTCACACCTTGGCTTCCTTTTAAATCAGGGATTTAACTACATCCCAGTAAGTAGCTGATGCCCCATTTCCCACCAGCCATATTTACCTTTTCTCAAATAGATCATCAGAGGGGTCTGTATGGGGGATATTGTGGTGAAGCCCCTCCCACAGTGTGATGTCCTGACAGTTTGCTGTCTTTGACCCTCATTGCATTGTGGGAAATTGTGCCTTTTTCCAACCAACAAGCAAGCAATAGCTTCCTCTGTGCATAGAAGTCAGTAATGAACATTCCGCGCAGATCACCTGGCAGAACTAAAGATGTCACCACCAGGTATATATTTCAGAATGTAAATCAGGGAGAGGAAAGATTTTACAATGGGAAACCACTTGCTAAATCTATAGATGAATATTGTAAACAATACGTAATGATGTTGTCATTTTCACTACAGTTCCTCCTTTAAATCAGTTTAGCTTTACTTACCTGGAGCCTCCTCCAGCACTAGAAGTCTTGTGTAGTCCTTGCTGCATTCCTGCTGCCACCCATTCTTCCTTTGTCCCCCTCAGCAGTGGCTTCTGTATAAGCACGGGTGTGTGCGTGAGCGCGTGCAATGCTGAGTTCTCATGCCTGAGAGCATTCTGCACATGTGCAGTACTACTGCTCAGAACACTCCCAGCCACATGCGCATGAGCGGTGCATGCACCCATGCATGTGCTGAAGCCAGTGACCACTATGGCGTGGACAACAGAAGAATGGGTGACAGCAGAACTGCGGCGAGGGACACAGACTTCTAGGGGCTGCAGGAAGCCCAAGGTAAGTAAAGCTACATTGATTTAATTTGCCTCATGGTTGCTTTAAGTGCACCTGTAGAATTTTTGTACTAAATTGGACCTCTCTATATAGGGAGATTTGGAACTTGGTATGCTAATGGGGGTTGGGGAGCACCATTTCTTACCTGGGGGCTGCTCGTGTAGCCCCTTGTCCCTGTGATGATTTCCAGCTGCAGCTTGCCGCACCTAAAAGAATCCCACTGTAGAGTGTGCTCCTGGCCGCACTGCATACTACAGCTCCCAGTATACACTGTGGCTGGGTGTGTACTCTTTGAAGTAGCCTCCAGTAGGAAAGTAATGGTGCTGCCCTTAACCCCCCCACCCAGGGCTGGCCCGCTCATGAGGCGGGGTGAAACTTTTGCCTCAGGCGGCACATTTCTAGGGGCGGCATCCGCCCGTCGGTGGGTGCGGGGAGCCGAGCTGGGGGGGGGGGGGGTAGCGGGCAGGACGGGGGTATTGGGCCTAGCGGCGGGGAGGGGGGTTGGACCCCCCCTCCCTCGCCTGTGTCCCCATCCTCCGCTCCCCTCCAGCCTTAAATAGATCAGAAGCGCTACTCATAAGAGGCAGTGGGCGGAGAGGACTCACCTCTTCCTCGATCCAGTGTGCGCTCCACTAACGTCACTTCCTGCAACGCCGCCCACTGTATTGTAAGTGGACGGCATTGCAGGAAGTGATGTCAGTGGAGCGCACGATGAATCTTCCTGCCCGCTACCCCTCCAGCTCGGCGGCGCCCCCCACGGGGGAGGGGGGGCGGGGGCAGCAGCAACAATAATTTTTTCAAAATTTGCCTCAGGAGGCAAAAAGTCTAGGGCCGGCGCTGCCCCCACCCTAAAGCATACTAAGTTAGGAACCTCACTTATGGCAATTCTGGTTTACTTTTTTTCTTTGAATTAGTGCTCAATGGGCTCTATTCACAATAAGCAGTTAGGTAAAAAAAATTGGAGATAAAATACCTCATGCGGTATTTTACACTTTTTTTTATTCCAAATTCACAAAAGGTTTCTCCCATGAGGCAGAAGTTTGGTAATTTACCAAACAAACTGCCTCAATCCACTAAGCCCTGGTTGGTAAGTTTCACTTACCAGCCTTCTAGCAGGGCAGCAGGTAGGGAACTGTGTGTGTGACTCAGAGGTTTTCCAGACTGTGCCACCTGTCATCCCTTTAGATGTGCTGGAGCCACCAGGGGGAGCTCTTCTATGTGCTAAAATACAAATATGCACATCTAAAGGGAACCGGCAGAGTTGTAGCTTGTCTCTGCATTGATGCAGGGAAAGTCCCACCTGCATACCTTTTGCATCCAATTAGCATGAGAAGCAGGCTTTGTGGCTCTCCCTATTGGCTGCCAGGTTCTCCCCAAAGGCTGTCTGTCAAGTTACTGCACAGAGACAGCATGAGGAGAACAGAATGTCGGCTGCTGTGGGCTGGAGAAAATTATCAAACGTTTTTGTCCGGTAAATGAAGCGTGAAAATCATTGTGAACTGACATTTCCCGGCGTAATTATGGCATAAGTCGGCAATTTACCTCACTAGTTGGGAACTTTTTTTTTTTTGTGTGGTAACAAGTTTAGTGAATTGTAATTTAGGAAGGTGATCAAAAAAATCAGCTGTTTTGAGCATTAACAAATGCAGTAGTGCTTTCTGAATAGAGCCCATTGGGCTCTACTCTCAATGACTTACATGCGGTAAAGTACATGCGTGAAGTTTGCGACCAAAACATCAAGTTCACATTCACAAAATGTTCCGCATGTTTTTTTCGCATGCGGAAAAAGTGCTGTAAAAGTGCGGGATTCATGCGGAAAAATTTCCGCAGAAGAAGGTATTTTCCGCACACAAACATCAATTCACAAACATTTCAGGCTCCTCATTTCAACATTATTTACTGTTTTTTTTTTTTTTTTTTTTTTTTATCACATACAAGTAGTAGGTGATCTATTCCGCATCCCAAGTCTGGAGGCTTTAAGGGCTGCGCTTGCTGGACTTTGACTTTTTTTTTTAACACTTTTTCGTGCGACCTTTTTACTGCATGTTTCAGCATGTTTAATGGCTGTTTCTGCATCTTTTTTACCACATGCGGAAAACGTGCAGAAATTTTTAGTGAGTGCGGAAAAAATGTGGAGTTTACCGCTGGCGGAAATTTTGCGGTAATTTGGCCTCTTTGAGAATAGAGCCCATTGTACTTTAAAGTAGGTATGATCAATGAAACACAAATAAGTTCATGCGGATTTGTCTAAATGTCTATGCAAATATATGCAGCTTGAAAATGGACCAATCAATTGAATCTGTGTGGGACTTGACTGGTCAAATTTCAAGCTGAATATATTTGCATACAAATTTACCTACATCCTGAGCTGTAGAGCCGAAGTCAGTTGAAGCAATTTTGGTACCTGGAATCGTTGGCTTCACTAAACTGAGGAGTCAGACTTGGAGGATTTTTGTACCTACTCCACAGCTCTGCATAAATCCGCATGAACTCAAATATTTGCATCACATTGATCATCCCTACTTTAAAGTGTACAAGCATTTATACTTGGCACTTCCTCCAGCCCCCTGTGGGCTCCCTCGCCATCCTCCAGGGCTGCTTCGTTCCTCCACTGGCTGGCCTGGCTTATCAGAACCTTAACTGAGGGATATGGATGTTTCCTTTTAAACCATACCAGTTGCTTGGTACTCCTGATGATCTCTCTTGCTGCAGTAGTGGCTGAATCACACACCTGAAACAAGCATGCAGCTAATCCAGTCTTACTTCAGTCAGAGCACCTGATCTGCATATCTGTTCAGGGTCTGTGGCTGAAAGTATTAGAGACACAGGATCAGCAGGGGAGTCGGGCAACTGGTATTATTTTTAAAGGAAAAATCCATATACTCTCAGTTTAGGTTCCCTTTAACCACTTCACCTCCCTTGCTACGCTTATCTACTCCCCACAAAACTTTACTTGAAGCTCAGGGGAGTAGATAGGCGTACTTGTGGTAAACAGTGTGCTGTATACCCAATAAGCTATCTGATTATGTATATAGGGTATCATTTTAACCGTGACAAGTGAGAGAATAGATTTTGTGTTGTTTGACAACTGAGAGATAAGTCATGTGATTTTTTTTTTACCGGAAAACTGAATGAAAAGCAATAAAACTGTTATTTTCATGTACTCTATACCCCTAAATAAATACTTGTAAAAAAAAACAAAAGTGACAGCATTGAAAAGAGAATACATAGTTACCCTAGGGACTTAGCTTTTAAAATATGTATTCCAATGAGAGTGTATTACTGTTAATCATGAAGATAAGGGCTTTTAATTACTGATAGAGTACAATGAGAAAACAAAAAACACAAACCAGAAACTAATATATTATCGCCATACATTGTACTAGGAACATTATTTAAATGTTGAGATAACCAGGACAAATTAGCAAATACAATGTGTGGGTTTTACCTATGGTAACATTGTTTATTTGAAAACTATAGTGCATGGAAATGGACAAATAGTGTATTTTTTCTTTTTTTCTCTCATTTTTTCCTTTAAAATGCACATATAATAGCATAATTACTAAAAGCAAATATCACCCTCACAAAGCATAATTTGTGGCAAAAAAAACAAGATATAGATCATTTACATCTGATGAGTAGCAATAAAGTTATTGGTGAATGAATGGGAGGAGTGCTGAAATGTGAAAATTGCTCTGGTTTTTAAGCAAAAAACCCTGTGGTGCTGAAGTGGTTAAAGCTGTGACTGGGCTTAGTCATGTTCCCCTGTGTATACCTGACTGTGTGCAGCCCCAATGGTGCTTCTGTGGCTGGTTGTCTGCGCAGAATACTCCTAGCCACAGGAGTGCGGCCACAGATGCTCACAGTCCTGCATTTGCAGAACTTCCAGACTACCGAGCTGGACAGCGGATAAATGAATGGGACTGGGAGGATGGTCAGGAAGCCTGCAGGGGGCTGGTGGAATCACCCAGGTAACTATAAATGCTTGAAGTTTGGAAGTCTTGGGTTTCCTTTAGGACAGACAGGAGGTTGAACTGTGTGCTTGTTGGGCAGTTCAGTGTCCCATCTGCTGCCTGCCAGTTGTTATGGGTCAGCCATCCTGCAGCACAGTAGGTCAGGCCCAGTGCACACCGAGCGGATTTGGATGCAATCTGCCGGCCGCATCCACCTGTAAACCTGCTTGGCTACTGTATTTTAATGAGCTGATGCACACCGGCGGTTTGAGTTTTTTTTCCAAACCGCAAACATGCCTCCTGCTGCACATTTGCATTTTGCTAAAAACCTCAAACTGCCGGTGTGCGGAGCAGTGCTTTTCAGCGCTGCTAGATTTGGGCGCAGCCAGTGCCGCCATAGACTCTAATGGGAATCAGTCTATAGCGGAGCGGCGCTCAGTGAGCAAGGTCGGCTCCGTCAGAAGACGGAGCTTAAGTTGCTTAACAAACACAATAATTCGGCCTCCAGCAATCGCTGGAAGCCGAATTATTTCATTCCCCCACTATCCATGGCGGCCTGGAGGGGGAATAGTAATTAACACGGCCCGGACTTGTGCAGAAGCAGGATCAGCTGTATAACAGCTGTATCCTGCGCCCAAGTCTACCGGCTCCGATTTCAAATGTACGCCCGGTGTTATTCTTTTGTAGCGATTTGGCTCGTTCGTCGTTTGCCTTAATAGTCGGTGGTTCTTTTTTGTAACGATTGTCGTTGGTAAAGATCGGGGAACGATCGTTACAAATGACTATAGTCGCATGTGTGTACGCACCTTTAGGGCTGGAACCCACAGGAGCGCTTTTGGCAGCGTTTTGGCAGCACTGCGATACGCTAGCAGTTTGCCAAAACGCTGGGCTAATGTTAATGGATGGGGCAACTTCCACAGGAGCGTTTGCGTTTCTCAGAAACGCAAACGCAGGACATGCAACATTTTAGGAGCGTTAGCGCTTCAATGTAAAGTATTGAACCGCTAGCGGAAACGCTCAGCAAAACCTAAACTGAGCGGTTTTGCTAGCGTTTTGCGGTTCAGCACACTAACAAAATTAAAAATAATTCACAGGACCAATCAGGATAAAAACGCAAAACGCTAGGCACCCGCTGGGGAAAAAAATACAATGTTGCAAAACACAACCCAAAACGCGCATGAATCCGCTTGCAAACCGCTCAGACAAAACGCTAGCGGTTGCGTTTTGCATTTGCGTTTTTCAGTGGGTTCCAGGCCTTAGAGTCCCTGACTAGGGATCGACAATGAAATGCAAATGATAGCAAGCTGGTGCAGTATTATGCAGAATTTACATGCAAATATATGCATCTTGAAAATGGACAATCACCATGGCAGGATTTATCTGGCCAATTTCCAAGCTGTATATATTTGCATATACAATTGCATGAGCCTGCATCAACTTGTTAGCATTTGCATCTTATTGACCCTCCCTACTACTGCATTGTATGAGTTCCCGCCTCCTGCACACAGGTGGTCTTAGCTCCAACTATAAGCTGTTTCCATACATGTCCATGTCAGCACGGATGGGTTAATGCCCGCCCACCTAACCCCATAGGACCATACATGCATAAATTTCTCCCAGTTACTCCCCCCCAGTAGTCTTTTTGTCCTCGTCATCACCTACTCAGGACCATTCGTGCAAAGCAGCTAAGTAAAGTTTACAGTGGTTAGTGTCTTACCCCCCCATGCAGGTCACCCCTCCTGCGTGATGCGCCTAATCAGAGTCTAAATGGCTCACTTATTAGGCAGGATCCGCTGCTGGCCGCGGACTAGGCTTTTAGTGAGGTAAAACCTCCGTCTCTCTTGCCTGTTTGTGTGGCTAAACGCTGCCCGGTAGCCTGCTCCACGTGGTGCGCTTGGTAGGCGTTCTCCGTGCGCTCTGCGAGAACTTCCGCCTTCCTCTGTTGTGTGGGCGAGCCTTGGTGACGTCAGTACGTCCCTTGCCGTTTTCGGCGCCGCCTCCCCTACGCTGATTGGAGGGCTCTGCCCAGGGTGGGGGATTTAAGTTTGACAGCGCGGCGTCCGACGCTGCCTGTCAGTGTGTGGAAACGGAGTTTGCGGCAGGATAGCACGGAGAGGCCAAGCAAATACTAAGATGTCAGATGGTAGGTTGCCTGCGTTTGTATAGCTAAACCATCATCATTATCTGTCAGGATGCAATGTCTTATACTTAGTACGCATATGTTTATTTCTGCAGCAGATGCTGTTGATGTGGAGCAGAATGAACCTATTGACCAGGGAGAGAGTCAAAGCAGTGGGTAAGGCACTATACTACTGAGGTAAGTGCTTTATTATACAGGAAGGGGGTGAGCTGACTTATGGTTCTATTGCAGGCCAGCGGAGCCACTAGAGCCAAAGAAACGCAAGGAGCCTCCGAAGCGTCGAGAGCCTTCAGAGTCACGCTCACGAAGCAACAAGAGAAGGAACTCCAGAAGCAGATCTCGCTCAAGGAGAAGATCCTCACGTAGAAGACGTCACCATAGTAGATCTTCCAGTAGAGAAAGACCATATCACAGGCATTCGTCAAGTAGGAAATGCTGGGCCTGTGGAAGTGAAGTAATGCCTGGCAAATTAGTGTGCTATTCATGCTTCAAATCCATGTCAGCCGGCACAGACCAGCCGAAAGACATAGGACTCATGATCAGGGAGGCAGTACAGGAGTCAATGAACGATTACATAAAATCATTACCGACTCCTCCTCCCGCACCGACAGAGACAGCAGCCGCACAACCTGGGACCTCTCAATCGGGTGATGAGCCAGAGCTTCCTGACGTAGGATTTAACTTCAATTTAGTCCAGCCCTTCGTACAGTCAGTACGTGAGGCCATGCAGTGGCAGGAGGATAATACTCAGGACCCGGCGACGTCTTCCCAAAGGGAGTATTATCCGCATTTGAAAAAGTCGGTGAAAGCATTCCCTCTTATTGATACTATACAAGAAATCATTATAGAGGAATGGAAAAAGACGGATAAAAAAGTGGTAGTCTCTAATAGACTGAATAAGCTATATCCTATGGAGGAAGGGAAGTTATCTGCCTTAGAGAATCCTCCCAAGGTGGACGCCTCAGTCATTGGCCTTGCCAAGCATGTTACGCTCCCTAGAGAAGACGCGGCTTCCTTCAAGGATCCCCTTGATAGGAAAATTGATGCAGAGTGTAAAAAAGCATATGTAGCATCTGGAGGCGCTTGTAAACCAGCAATAGCCTTGACAGCAGTGGCCGAAGCACTTAGATCCTGGTTATATAATATCGAAGAAGCTATAAGAGCGGACACAGACAAAGACACAATCATTGCTGCACTCGACGACATCAAATTAACAGCGGATTTCATGGGTGAGGCAGCGGTCGACATCCTTCGATGTTCATCAGGATCAATGCTACATTCCGTTATAGCGAAGAGAGCGCTTTGGTTGAAGGGCTGGTCGGCGGACGCAACATCAAAACAAGATTGGTGTAAAATTCCGTATGACGGAAGGAATCTCTTCGGGGAAGAGATGGACACGGCGATCCGCAGGGTGACTGGAGGGAAGTCCGGCCTAATCCCACAGGATCAGAAACCGAGAAGAAGTACTTATCATAGAGGTTCCTACCAGGGCAGATTCAGGGCTAGTGGACCTTCTAGACCTGGTAGAGACTTTAGAAAAACCTGGCAGAGCTCTCAAACAACGCTAGTAAGATTAAACAAGCAGAGGAAGACGCAGCCCCAAAATCAACAAAAGTCCTTTTGACAGTCAGCCAGTCCAGATGCTTCCGGTGGGGGGAAGATTAAAATACTTCACGAATATCTGGGCAGAAGCGATGCAAAACCAATGGATCACGCACACGATACAAACAGGTCATCGTTGGAAATTCCTCAAAGAACCCCCCAACATCTTCAAGGCAACAAGTGTGCCCAAAAGCCAGGAAAAGAGGGACATTCTGAACAATTACATTCACGATGTAAAGCTAAAGAATGCCATTATGGAAGTTCCACTGTCACAGAGAGGCCTAGGAGTATATTCACCCCTCTTTTTTGTCAAAAAGAAATCGGGCGATCTCAGACCAGTGATGGACTTAAGAAAACTAAATTCTTTCATCAGGGTACAACACTTCAAGATGGAGACCATTCAGACGATAGTGAAGATTCTTATGCCAAACGATTGGGCCCTCTCTGTAGATCTGGAGGATGCCTACCTGCATATTGCAATACATCCTCAATACCAAAAGTTCCTAAGGTTCAGAGTGGGAAGTCAACACCTACAGTTCCGTTGTTTGCCCTTCGGCATATCCACAGCCCCCAGAACCTTTTCAAAAATACTTCTGGCATTAGTCGAAATCTTAAGACTACGGGGTCTCAGACTTTATCATTATCTCGACAACTTACTGTTATTACATCAGGACAGAGATGTCATCATTCAACACAGACAGATATTGCTACAGGAGTTACAAAGATTCGGGTGGAGAATAAATCTTGCCAAAAGTCATTTACAGCCATCACAGGACCTGATATTTCTGGGAGCACGTCTCCAAACAAAGCACAACCGGATCAGTCTTCCGGAGGAGAAACAGTTAAAAATCCAAGAGATAGTAAGGAACACGATATGTATGTCGACCTTGACAGCGAGACAATGTCTCAGTGTGTTAGGATCAATGACTTCCACAATCCCGATGCTAAGATGGGCGCAGTGGCATGCAAGACCTTGGCAAATCGGATTATTAACCCAGTGGGTCAGCAGACACATAGATCAGAGAATAGTAATAACACCGGAGATGAGAGACGCCTTGTTTTGGTGGACACGTCGAAAAAAACCTGTCGACACCTCTAGCTATTCAGCCATCATCCACGATCATACTTACTACGGATGCCAGCCAGATGGGCTGGGGAGCACATCTTCAATTACAGACGGCTCAGGGCCAGTGGGGACAGCAGCAGAGACAGGTCCCAGCCAATATACTAGAAATCAGAGCAGCTCTACTAGCTCTGCACAGCTTCAAGGAACAATTACAATCACGACATGTTGTTCTCCGGATGGACAATCGAACAGCGGTGGCCTACGTAAGACGACAGGGTGGAACAAGGTCAAGGACTCTTCTACGAGAAGTAGCCCCAATTTTTCTATTTGCGGAGAGGTATCTCAGCAGTCTCTCAGCAGTGTATATCCCAGGGAAAGAGAACATAACAGCAGACTATCTCAGCAGATCACAACTGGACAACAACGAGTGGTCACTGAACACCGAGGTATTCCAGACCATCTGTGTGCAGTTCGGAACCCCGCAGATCGATCTGATGGCAACCTCAGTCAATACCAAGTGCGAGAAGTTTTACGCCAGGCGACAAACACCGAAAGCAGTGGGAACGGATGCACTTCTAGCACCCTGGGACTTTACCCTGGCCTATGTATATCCACCAATCCCACTGATTCATCAACTACTGCTGAGGCTGATAAGAGAAAATGTAATATTGATAGCGGTGATTCCGTTCTGGCCCAAGAGGCCCTGGTTCCCGCTGTTGTGGTACCTCAAAACTCAGCAACCAGTGTTTCTCCCGTCAAACAACAATTTATTGTCTCAAGGTCCAGTGTACCATCCTCATCCGCACAGGTTGAATCTGGCTGTCTGGAGATTGAGAGGGGGAAGTTGCGATCTTTAGGCTGCTCCACTGAGGTCATTGAAACATTACTAAAAGCAAGAAAGCCTTCAACCAACAGTTCATATGAGAGAGTCTGGACAAGATTTCAGGAGTTTGCATTGCAACAACAATTCCAACCATTGCAGCCGCAAGTGACCCATATCTTGCAGTTTCTACAGGCAGGTCTTGACAAAGGACTGGGATTCCACTCCCTGAAAGTCCAAATATCTGCACTCTCAGCGCTCACAGATCAAAGGTGGGCATTGCACCCCCTAGTGGTTCAATTTCTTCGGGGTGTCATGAAGGAGAGACCACCGATCAAGGCTACGTTTCCTAAATGGGATCTTCCACTAGTCTTAGAGGCACTGTCACAACCACCTTTTCTAGATCTAGAAAACTGCACGCTGAGACAGTTAACTCATAAAGCTGTATTACTGGTGGCAATGGCCTCGGCCAGAAGGATTTCGGAACTCCAAGCCTTCGGATGAGAGGAACCATCATTAACCTTCTATCCAGACAGGGTAGTGCTAAGACCAGTTCAGCACTTTATACCCAAAGTTGTAACGGTTTATCATTTTAACCAGGAGTGGACGCTGCCAACTTTAACAGAGGAAGCCAGTGCTCAACCTCATCCTCTGGATGTAGGACGCACGTTAAAGGTCTATCTCGAGAGAACGAGACAAATAAGGAAAACTGAAAAACTGTTTGTAGTCCCAACAGGTTACAGGGCAGGACAACCAGCATCATCACGCACAATAGCTCAGTGGTTAGTTTTCATTATTCAGTCAGCTTATAGGGCCAACAACTTACCTCCACCACAACAGGTGACAGCCCATTCGACTAGAGGAATAGCGGCATCCTGGGCCGCCTTTAACAAAGTGCCAGCTGAAAAAATATGTCAGGCTGCTAACTGGTCCTCGATTAATACCTTTATGAGGCACTATAGGGTAGACCCTGCAGTTAATTCTTCTGTACAGTTTGGAACTGCTGTATTAAAATTGATGTGAAGTAACATTAAAACTTTATGTTCAAGCATTGCACCTCATCCCTCCCTGAGTTGTTTTTTCTAGTTAACTCCCATCCGTGCTGACATGGACATGTATGGAATACGGAAAATTGAATACTTACCTACCGGTAATTTTCCTTTCCATATGTGTCCATGGCAGCACGGAGCTCCCTCCCAAGATTCGGTGATTCCGAGTTAAGACTACTGGGGGGGAGTAACTGGGAGAAATTTATGCATGTATGGTCCTATGGGGTTAGGTGGGCGGGCATTAACCCATCCGTGCTGCCATGGACACATATGGAAAGGAAAATTACCGGTAGGTAAGTATTCAATTTTCCGTATTTCTGACCACCAGGGGAATTGGTCTGGTGTGAAGTGCATTCCTGAAGTTTTTTTTTTTTTTTTTTTTTTGGAAGGCGGGTGGGTTATACAGCAGCATACATGGTGGATATGCTGCTGTGGTGGATAACAGGTCTGTATTAGGTGTGTGTATATATAGAGATGGTCAATTGGATATAAATTATATGGGGCCTGGATCAATATAATACACTTTCCATTGGTTTTCAGGGGTGCTCTGATACTCCCTTTTCAAAATCCAAATGGATCCGGATCGGATATCCGCATCCGAACGTTCTGCTATCCGCATTCATGCAGAGGATCCGAATGCATTATCCGCGGATATCCAACCTATTCGGATATCCGCATAGAAAACTGGAAGTGGCCTCTAAATTGCTTTTAAAACTTTTTTGGGGGGTAAATGATGCATGTATTATCATGTTTTATTAAAGAGAAATACTAATTGATTATATGGGGAGTTAAAATAAACAAAAAGGAAAAAAAAAAGCTGTCAACACCAGGACTAGGTTCCAGACCGCGGTCGTGCAGCCCACATTAGCTATCATTCATAAAAGCGGTGTGGTAAAAAAAAAATCTGTGCGGGAAAATACTGCATTCAGTATTTTAGACTTCTGTGTGCTCATTCATAAAAATGTTTACAGTTGCGATAACACTGCGGCATTTTCCCGAACTAGGCTGGCTCTAGGCAGGTGGTAGGCTTGCGGAAACTCTAGAAGCTGCTGAGTTGATACATTTTCTCCTCCAGAGACTGCGTTACTATAAAAGAGGCAGCCCCAGCATCCCTTTACATGTGCATATTTTAAGAACTGCCTCTGTTTGCCCTGAATCTGCCCTGAATCTGGCTATTAGTCTTTCTAAACAATCTATTTCATTGTCACAGCTTAGAAGTAGTGTTGGGCGAACATCTAGATGTTCGGGTTCGGGCCGAACAGGCCGAACATGGCCGCGATGTTCGGGTGTTCGACCCGAACTCCGAACATAATGGAAGTCAATGGGGACCCGAACTTTTGTGGTTTGTAAAGCCTCCTTACATGCTACATACCCCAAATTTACAGGGTATGTGCACCTTGGGAGTGGGTACAAGAGGAAAAAAAAATTTAGCAAAAAGAGCTTATAGTTTTTGAGAAAATCGATTTTAAAGTTTCAAAGGGAAAACTGTCTTTTAAATGCGGGAAATGTCTGTTTTCTTTGCACAGGTAACATGCTTTTTGTCGGCATGCAGTCATAAATGTAATACATATAAGAGGTTCCAGGAAAAGAGACCGGTAATGCTAACCCAGCAGCAGCACACGTGATGGAACAGGAGGAGGGTGGCGCAGGAGGAGAAGGCCACGCTTTGAGACACAACAACCCAGGCCTTGCATGAGGACAAGAAGCGTGCGGATAGCATGCTTTGTACCACCATGCAGTCATAAATGTAATAAAGATAAGTGGTTCAATAAACAGGGACCACGCGGCAACGCTAACCCAGCAGCAGCACACGTGATGGAACAGGAGGAGGCACAGGAGGAGAAGGCCACGCTTTGTGAGACACAACAACCCAGGCCTTGCATGAGGACAAAAAGCGTGCGGATAGCATGCTTTGTACCGCCATGTAGTCATAAATGTAATAAAGATAAGAGGTTCAATAAACAGGGACCACGCGGCAACGCTAACCCAGCAGCAGCAGCAGCAGCAGCACACGTGATGGAACAGGAGGAGGCGCAGGAGGAGAAGGCCACGCTTTGTGAGACACAACAACCCAGGCCTTGCATGAGGACAAAAAGCGTGCGGATAGCATGCTTTGTACCGCCATGTAGTCATAAATGTAATAAAGATAAGAGGTTCCATAAACAGGGACCGGCAACAGTAACCCAGCAGCAGCAGCAGCAGCAGCAGCACACGTGATGGAACAGGAGGAGGCGCAGGAGGAGAAGGCCACGCTTTGTGAGACACAACAACCCAGGCCTTGCATGAGGACAAGAAGCGTGCGGATATAGCAGCAATGCTTTTTGCCGCCATGCAGTCATAAATGTAATACAGATGAGAGGTTCAATAAACAGGGACCGGAAACGCTAAACCATCCCAGATGTTCATCGGTCATGTTACTTGGTTGGGGTCCAGGAGTGTTGCGTAGTCGTTTCCAATCCAGGATTGATTCATTTTAATTTGAGTCAGACGGTCTGCATTTTCTGTGGAGAGGCGGATACGCCGATCTGTGATGCCTCCGGCAGCACTGAAACAGCGTTCCGACATAACGCTGGCTGCCGGGCAAGCCAGCACCTCTATTGCGTACATTGCCAGTTCGTGCCAGGTGTCTAGCTTCATGCCCGGTTTCAGGTCCAGCGGTGCCAGCCACAAATCCGTCTGTTCCTTTATTCCCCTCCAAATTTCCTCCCCTGTGTGCTGCTTATCCCCAAGGCAGATCAGCTTCAGCAACGCTTGCTGACGCATGCCAACAGCTGTGCTGCACTGCTTCCACGATCCTACTGCTGCTGGTGCTGGGTTAGCATTTCCGGATGAGGTACAGCTTTGAGATGCGTTGGAGGAGAAGGAGTCAGAGAGGTAGGTGCTGCTGTTGTTATCCAGCTGTTTGCGGCGTGGGCAACACCCGCGCCGTAGCAGGTGAGGAATCGCTGCCAGGCTCCACAAGGTTCACCCAGTGCGCGGTAAGGGAGATGTATCGACCCTGGCCGAACGCACTCGTCCAGGTGTCAGTGGTGAGGTGAACCTTGCAGGCAACGGCATTCTTCAAGCTTCGGGTTATTTAGCTGACCACGTGCTCATGCAACTCAGGCACTGCAGAGCGCGCAAAGTGGTAGCGGCTGGGAACCACGTAACGTGGGATGGCCACTGACATCATGCCCTTGAAGCTGTTTGTCTCCACCACTCGATATGGCAGCATTTCGCAGGCCAGAAGCTTGGCTATGCTGGCTGGCTGTTACTGCCACGGCCCGGGGGTCATTTGCTGGCAATTTCCTCTTGTGCTCAAACATCTCAGAGACAGACAACTCAACCGTAGCGCTGCACACCGAAGGGCTGTTGGTTGTTGTGTTTGATGAACACTGGGAGACCTCAAGAGCACTAGTCCGGAAAGTGACAGTGTCAGCATCGTCTGATGTTTGTGAATGTTGTGAACCACGCAATGGCTGGGCTACTGCTGCTGCTGAGGCGGGTCTGGTGGTGAGTCTGGTGAACCCAAGGGAGGCAGTGTTGCTGGTGGTACCCTGTCCTGCCGCGTTTGCCCACAGAGTGGGATGTTTGGATAGAATGTGGCGGCTCATGCTGGTGGTGGAGAGGTTGTTAATACTTTTCCCCCTGCTCAGGCGGGTCTTGCACACCTTGCAAATCGCCATGGTAACATCCTCAGTGCAGTCTTCAAAGAAAGCCCAGACTTTAACTGGCTGAGGACTCGGACCTCGTGCGTGATGTGCTGGTGCTGCTTAACCCACTGCTGGACGCTTGAGAGGTCATCCAAGTAATTATCTGGTCCTGTTCTTTTGGATCTGTGAGGGTTGTTGTCCTGGACAACATGAGCAGTATTGAGTGGGTTTTCTTGGGTGCTCCCCTGTGGCCTGTACGTGAACCGTCAGGGGAAACACCTCTTCCCTTGCCCCTCCCTCTTTCACCGGATTTCTTCCTCATTTCACTTATCCTTAAAGTACACGCTGACTGGCAGCAGTACAGTGGCAGTACAGAAATGCTATACAGTGGTGGGTGAGCGGTGTACCACTATTGTCAGCAGTGACACAGAGCACAATGCTATACAGTGGCGGGTGAGCGGTGTACTACTGTTCCCAGCAGACACAGAGTGGAAGTAAACACAATGCTATATAGTGTGGCTGAGCCGTGTACACAGAGTGGCATTAAACACAATGCTATATAGTCTGCTATATAGTCACCCCGAACAGGGTGATGTTCTGCAGAACCCGAACAGTGGCAAACACTGTTCGCCCAACACTACTGGGAGGGAACGCAGATTTTAGTACCTAAACACACGATACAACATGTTTTCCGGGGTCGGACTCTGAGGCACATACAGATGGTCCCGATCATCATCCTCATCATACAACTCTTCTCCTGAGTCTGACCCACCCACCACCTCTGCCACCCCAACATCCCCAGACACAGACCCCTCATCGTCCTCAACATTAACTTGGGATGCTGGCCTGAGCCAGACCTCCTCCTCCACATCAGGCCCCATCATCTCCTCAATGGCAGCCCTCATTAATCGCTCTGGCGACGGACTGATGGACACAACGTTCTCCTCCGGGGAGGGCTGCTGCTGACCACTGGCTGCTGGGGTGGATGTTATAGCTTGCGTGGGGCGTTGGCTGTTGCTGTTGTTGGGAGTGCTGCTCACAGCGGAGGTCTCTGGGGAACTCATGTTGAGCTCATATAGTGGTTGACGGTGAGTGGAGTATTACTGATCCCAGCAATATACACACTGACTGGCAGAGTACGCAATGCTATATAGTGTGGCTGAGCGGTGTACACAGAGTGGCAGTAAACACAATGCTATATAGTCTGGCTGAGCGAGCGGTGTACTACTGTTCCCAGCAGAATCAGAGTGGCAGTAAACAATGGTGTATATAGTCTGGCTGAGCGGTGTACACAGAGTGTCAGTAAACAATGGTATATAGTCTGGCTGAGCGGTGTACACACAATGCTATATAGTCTGCTATATAGTGTCAGTAAACAATGGTATATAGTCTGGCTGAGCGAGCGGTGTACTACTGTTCCCAGCAGAATCAGAGTGGCAGTAAACAATGGTATATAGTCTGGCTGAGCGGTGTACACAGAGTGTCAGTAAACAATGGTATATAGTCTGGCTGAGCGGTGTACACAGAGTGGCAGTAAACACAATGCTATATAGTCTGGCTGAGCGAGCGGTGTACTACTGTTCCCAGCAGAATCAGAGTGGCAGTAAACAATGGTATATAGTCTGGCTGAGCGGTGTACACAGAGTGTCAGTAAACAATGGTATATAGTCTGGCTGAGCGGTGTACACAGAGTGGCAGTAAACACAATGCTATATACTCTGGCTGAGCGAGCGGTGTACTACTGTTCCCAGCAGACACAGAACAGTAAACAGAATGCTATATAGTGTGGCTGAGCGAGCGGTGTACCACTATTCCCAGCAGACACAGAACAGTAAACAGAATGCTATATAGTGTGGCTGAGCGAGCGGTGTACCACTATTCCCAGCAGACACAGAACAGTAAACAGAATGCTATATAGTGTGGCTGAGCGAGCGGTGTACCACTATTCCCAGCAGACACAGAACAGTGAACAGAATGCTATATAGTGTGGCTGAGCGAGCGGTGTACCACTATTCCCAGCAGACACAGAACAGTGAACAGAATGCTATATAGTGTGGCTGAGCGAGCGGTGTACCACTATTCCCAGCAGACACAGAACAGTGAACAGAATGCTATATAGTGTGGATGAGCGAGCGGTGTACCACTATTCCCAGCAGACACAGAACAGTAAACAGAATGCTATATAGTGTGGCTGAGCGAGCGGTGTACCACTATTCCCAGCAGACACAGAACAGTGAACAGAATGCTATATAGTGTGGCTGAGCGAGCGGTGTACCACTATTCCCAGCAGACACAGAACAGTGAACAGAATGCTATATAGTGTGGCTGAGCGAGCGGTGTACCACTATTCCCAGCAGACACAGAACAGTAAACAGAATGCTATATAGTGTGGCTGAGCGAGCGGTGTACCACTATTCCCAGCAGACACAGAACAGTAAACAGAATGCTATATAGTGTGGCTGAGCGAGCGGTGTACCACTATTCCAAGCAGACACAGAACAGTGAACAGAATGCTATATAGTGTGGCTGAGCGAGCGGTGTACCACTATTCCCAGCAGACACAGAGTGGCAGTAAACAGAATGCTATATAGTGTGGCTGAGCGAGGTACACAGAGTGGCAGTAAACAGAATGCTATATAGTGTGGCTGAGCAAGCGGTGTACTACTATTCCCAGCAGACACAGAGTGGCAGTAAACAGAATGCTATATAGTGTGGCTGAGCGAGGTACACAGAGTGGCAGTAAACAGAATGCTATATAGTGTGGCTGAGCAAGCGGTGTACTACTGTTCCCAGCAGTGACACAATGACAGGGGGGACCCTGGCTAGCGTGGCTGGAGCGCGAACTACCCTGCCTGCCTACCCAAAGCTAAACCCACAGACAAATGGCGGAGATATGACGTGGTTCGGGTATTTATTTACCCGAACCACGTGACCGTTCGGCCAATCAGAGCGCGTTCGGGTCCGAACCACGTGACCCGTTCGGCCAATCACAGCGCTAGCCGAACGTTCGGGGAACGTTCGGCCATGCGCTCTTAGTTCGGCCATATGGCCGAACGGTTTGGCCGAGCACCGTCAGGTGTTCGGCCAAACTCTAACATCACCCGAACAGGGTGATGTTCTGCAGAACCCGAACAGTGGCGAACACTGTTCGCCCAACACTACTTAGAAGAACTTCAAAAAAAATGTTACACATGCAGGCGTTGTGATGTGAAATAAATCTGAAAACAGGTACCCAAGAGGTTAAAAAACACAGCCTTGGTATTCCGGAATGCCTTTTTTTGCCCTGCTCTCGCTGCTGCTGCCTGGTAGGTCTGTCTCATTAGCTTAGCTGTTCTCCGCATGCTTATCGGCTCTGCCAAGGGAGCAGTATTATCCGTGCTGACTAGTGATGGGCGAACACCTGGATGTTCGGGAAAGTTCGCCGAACATGGCCGAGATGTTCGGCATGTTCGGGCCGAACCCCGAACTTCCCGAACATCCCGCTTTTGGGGGCCCTATGGGGTCGCAGGCATAAGGGGGGAGCATGCCCCGATCGCGGGGGGGGGTCGGAAATTCCCCCCACCCCCTCCGCTAGCGCTCCCCCCTCTGCCCGCTTCCCCATACAAAAGTTTCAGGAAAGTACCTGTGGTAGTGGATGGCCTGGCAGTGGCACTGTGGAGTGAGGAGGAGGAGTCCGGAGAGTGACGTGTTGAGGGAGGCCGGGCAGCGGGAGGTTCAGCGGTAGTACCCTTGTGGTACTTCCGCCCTTTCTCTGACCTCACGCCCGCTGCCCGGCCTCCCTCAACGCGTCACTCTCCGGACTCCTCCTCCTCACTCCACAGTGCCACTGCCAGGCCATCCACTACCGCAGGTACTTTCCTGAAACTTTTGTATGGGGAAGCGGGCAGAGGGGGAGCGCTAGCGGAGGGGGTGGGGGGAATTTCCGACCCCCCCCCCCCCCCCCCGCGATTGGGGCATGCTCCCCCCTTATGCCTGCGACCCCATAGGGGGGCCGTATTGCGGCATGTTCGGGCGAACAGGGCCCTGTTCGGCCCTGTCGGCGGCCATTCAATAGTTCGGGCTGAACCCGAACTTAAAAGGCCGAACAGCATCAGGTGTTCGGCCGAACTCGAACATCACCCGAACAGGGTGATGTTCTGCAGAACCCGAACAGTGGCGAACACTGTTCGCCCAACACTAGTGCTGACACCGCGTGCTCTAATCTTTATCAATTGACATTTGGTGACATTTAACATAATCCTCGCACAAGGCGGTAATTTATCGCACTGCTCGGTAATTGTAGCTTTTCATATGGAAACCGCTTTTATGAATAGACATTATGCCAAGTGCTCGGTAAATTCAGCTTTTTTTCAACATTTCCGCATGCGGAAATGCTTTATGAATGATAGCCATTGGGCTCTATTCTCAAAGACTTCCCGCATGCGGTAAAGTACATGCGGGAAGTTTGCGACCAAAATACCGTCCAGTAGAAATTCTCAAAATGTTCCGCATGTTTTTTCCGCATGCGGTAAAAGTGCGGGATTCATGCGGAAAATTTTCCACAAAAGTCGTCATTTTCCGCAATAAAAAAATCAATTCGCAAAAATGTTCAGGCGCATCATTTCGTCGTTGTTTACCGATTTTTTTTTTTTTTTTTTTTTTTTTTTCTCCCCCCCACCTACAAGTAGTAGGTGATATATTCCGCATCCCATTGACTTTAATGAAGTGTGGAGGCTTAAGGGCTGTGCTTGGTGGATTTTTTTTTTAAACACTTTTTCATGCGACCTTTTTACCGCATGATTCCCGCATGAATAATGGCTGTTTACGCATCTTTTTTCCCGCATGCGGAAAACATGCGGAAAATATTAGTGAATGTGGAAAAAATGCGGAGTTTACCGCTGGCGGAAATATAGCGGTAAAATTTTGCGGTGTTTTTGCTTGTTAGTGAATAGAGCCCATTGTGTCCAAAGTCCAAACGCACAACATGGACATCAGTTTTCAGCCCAGACACCTCCAAAAAAATGACACCGCAATTGTGTTTTGGGTTAAATATAGGTGATGGTATCAGCAGCAGTGGCCTGTGGCACCGTGGCGGTGGGAGCCAGCGCCAGCTTGCTTCAGCCTCTTCAACTCCTCATGCTCAACATGTTTTTTGGGCTAGATGGGTGATGTAGCTGGAGGTGCCATATTTGTAGGGGTCACTCACATCCTCTGCTCATCTGTAGTTTGCACACATTGCATATGGCAAACTTTCTGTCCAATGAGGGCAGAGTGAAAAAACGCCAGATTGGGGAGGTAGTGATTCCTCTGCGGCCTGAATGGGATGCTGCTGCTTTTTTCCCTGTGGCGGTTGGGGGTTGTGGTGCAGCTGGTGGTAGTGGCAGGTTGTTGGTCTTGCATTCCGTGGCCACTGCCTGCAATGCTGATCCTCCATGCCAAACCCACCGATGTATCCTCCTCAGATTAAGAGCTGACATCCCCATCCTGTGGTATCAGCTACTGACTAAAAAGCCCCAGATGAGTAAGGTTGTTTTTTTTTTTTTTTTTCCCTGATGATTCCTTTAAAGAGAAACTCCAACCTAGAATTGAACTTTATCCAAATCAGTAGCTGATACCCCCTTTTACATGAGAAATATAATGCTTTTCACAAACAGACTATCAGGGGGCGCTGTATGACTGATTTTGTGCTGAAACCCCTCCCACAAGAAGCTCTGGGACTGTGGTACTCTGGGGCAAACTGCCACAATGTAACAATGTCCACAGTCAGGAAATAGCTGTTTACAGCTGTCTATAACAGCCAAAACGGAGCTGGGAAAAAAGGGCGCAGGCAGCTAGTGGACAAAAAGGGCGCCGCCATTCACTCCCATAATAAATAACGTTTAATGGGCGCAGAGCAGGAAAAAAGGGCGCCGGAGCTAAATAAAGTTTACAAACGGCGCCCGGAGCTGTTTAATGATTTATAACTGAGCTTGTGTTCATTTACGTTTATGAAAATACTAAATATATTTATCTTATTTAAATAATTAAAACATTATTTAAAGTTTTATCCCTTACTGTTTTTAAAACATTATTCACAAAACAAAGCGATCAGTACATAATGTAAATTGGAATATATTTTTTTATTTAAAGTTTTATCCCTTACTGTTTTTAGAACATTATTCACAAAATAAAGCGATCAGTACGTAATGTAAATTGGAATATATTTTTTGCATCCATAATTAGTAAAACATTATTATCCACATAATAAAGGGGGGTCTTAGGTTTAGGCACCACCAGGGGGGTCTTAGGTTTAGGCACCACCAGGGGGGTCTTAGGTTTAGGCACTAACAGGGGGGTCTTAGGTTTAGGCACCACCAGGGGGGTCTTAGGTTTAGGCACCACCAGGGGGGTCTTAGGTTTAGGCACTAACAGGGGGGTCTTAGGTTTAGGCACCAACAGGGGGGTCTTAGGTTTAGGCACCAACAGGGGGGTCTTAGGTTTAGGCACCACCAGGGGGGTCTTAGGTTTAGGCACCAACAGGGGGGTCTTAGGTTTAGGCACTAACAGGGGGGTCTTAGGTTTAGGCACCACCAGGGGGGTCTTAGGTTTAGGCACCAACAGGGGGGTCTTAGGTTTAGGCACCAACAGGGGGGTCTTAGGTTTAGGCACCAACAGGGGGGTCTTAGGTTTAGGCACCAACAGGGGGGTCTAGGGGTTAGGGGTAGGTACAGGGAGGGTTACTTAGGCACCAACAGGGGGGTCTTAGGTTTAGGCACCAACAGGGGGGTCTTAGGTTTAGGCACCAACAGGGGGGTCTTAGGTTTAGGCACCAACAGGGGGGTCTAGGGGTTAGGGATAGGTACAGGGAGGGTTCTGTGTAAGAGTAGGCTTAGGTATAGTTTTAGTAAAATTTTAGTAATAATTACTAATGTTTTACAACACTTATTACGAACGTACTTATATTTATATCATCGTTATAAAGAATATTTTCAGATTTTATTATAAGAACAAACCATAAATGAAGGTTATTCACAATAATATACAATTATAACAATTAAACATATATTATTGTTTTTTTAATAAAAGTAATTATAAGTTTAACTTTAGAAATAGGGAAGATTAACGTTTTCACAATTTCCGATTTTATAAACATTATTTAATGATTTATAATTTTGTTAAACTTTATTTGTAAACAAAATATAGCACACTATTTTTATAAACCCTATTAATGATTAATTATTATTTAGAGTTTACACCCCGCGCCCTTTTTGTCCAGGCGCCCTTTTTGTACGTACGCAGCCAAAACAGTTAGGAGCAGCTACATAACCTGCCCACAGTAAAAATGTCACCATGTAATGTCAGAATGTAAATCGGGGAGAGGAAAGATTTTACAATGAGCAAACACTGACTTAATCATTTATACGTAATTATGGTAAAAATGAAGCACATTTTTTACTACATTATTTTCACTGGAGTTCCTCTTTAAGTCAGATGGGGTCAAAAACAATTTTTAATCATTTGGGTGCCAATGTTCCTATTTCGAGTTATTTATCTTTTTTTTTTCTCAGTGTTGCACCTCCTCCAATGGGGTTGACATTTTTCCAGTGCACAATTTTGGCGTGTATTTTGGTTTGCATGTGCTTGCATGCAAGACTTTCTGCATAATTTTGCTCTCCTTATCCATCAGAAAGGCATATGATTGGCCTGAAATGTAATCTACAGCAGGAATATAACCCCAAACACACAGCCAAAGTGAGTAAGGCGGCTGGCCTCCCTTCCAAGAACTGTTGAGCTGTGTGCTCAGCAAGCAGTTACCAGGCAGCAACAAGCAGTTACCAGGCAGCAGTGAGCAGTTGA